>NC_053027.1:422203720-422363168 GCF_003073215.2 Triticum urartu
GACGCTGCGCGCTGAATCCGCGATCCTCGGTAGCGGATGCGGGAGCCTCGGCGCCCTTGAAAAGCACCTTCCAGGCATCTTCATACGTCGTGTCGAAGAGCCTGCTCAGATTTCGGTGCTGCGCCGGGTTGAAATACCACAAATTGAAGGCCCGTTGTTGACACGGGAGGATCCGGCGGATGAGCATAACCTGGACTACGTTGACGAGTTTGAGATGCTTGTCCACCAGGGATTGGATGCATGTTTGCAGTCCAGTCACCTCTCTTTTCCTGCCCCACGATAGGCCCATCTCTTTCCAGGACGTGAGCCGCATTGGGGGTCCGGACCGGAACTCGGGGGCTGCGACCCACTTAGGGTCGCACGGCTTGGTGATGTAAAACCACCCCGATTGCCACCCCTTCAGGGTCTCCACAAAGGAGCCCTCGAGCCATAAGACGTTGGGCATCTTGCCCAACATGGCGCCTCCGCACTCCGCCTGGTTGCCGCGCACCACCTTCGGCTTGACATTGAAAGTCTTGAGCCATAGGTCGAAATGGGGGCGGATGCGGAGGAAAGCCTCGCACACGACGATAAACGCCGAGATGTTGAGGATGAAGTTCGGGGCCAGATCATGGAAATCCAGGCCGTAGTAAAACATGAGTCCCCGGACGAATGGGTGGATAGGAAAGCCCAGTCCGCGGAGGAAGTGGGGAAGGAACACTACCCTCTCATGGGGCCTTGGGGTGGGGAGGAGCTGCCCCTCTTCGGGAAGCCGGTACGCGATGTCGTTAGACAAGTATCCGGCCTTCCTCGGTTTTTTGATGTGTCCCTCCGTGACGGAGGAGACCATCCACTTGCCTCCCGCTCTGGACATGGCTAGAGAAGGTTGAGGTGGGGAGTGCGAACTTGGGCGTGGGAGCTCGAGTGCGCAAGAATGGATAGGCAAAGGAGGAAGATGGCGTAGGTGAAAAGGTGGATCCTTATCCCCTTATATGGGTGGACGCAACTACGTGTCCCCACCAGCCTGGTAAAACTCGCTTATCCCCAAGCGCCGTAATCAATGGCGCGGTTGGGTTACCCACGCCCGTATTGATGAGAATCCCGGAATAAGGGGACACGATCTCTGCTTTAACAAGACATGCCAAGGAAACCGCCTCACATGACATGCTGAGGTGGGATAATAAAACGATTCGAATAAAGGCTTGGCCGTGGTGCGATGTCACACAACGGGATACGTCCGCAGATTAGATTTGTGTAAATATTATTCTCTCTATGGCAATATGTGGAAACTTATTTTGCAGAGACAGACACTATCTTTGTGTTCAAAATCTTCTATGAAGTACTTGGAGGAGGAACCCGCCTTGCAATGCCGAAGACAATCTGCGCGCCGGACTCGTCGTCATTGAAGCCTGGTTCAGGGGCTACTGAGGGAGTCCTGGATTAGGGGGTGTTCGGATGGCCGGACTATACCTTCAGCCGGACTCCTGGACTATGAAGATACAAGATTGAAGACTTCGTCCCGTGTCCGGAAGGGACTTTCCTTGGCGTGGAAGGCAAGCTTGGCGATACGGATATGTAGATTTCCTACCTTTGTAACCGACTTTGTGTAACCTTAACCCTCTCCGCTGTCTATATAAACTGGAGGGTTTTAGTCCGTAGGTCAACATACAGAACAACAATCATACCATAGGCTAGCTTCTAGGGTTTAGCCTCTCCGATCTCGTGGTAGATCTACTCTTGTACTACCCATATCATCAATATTAATCAAGCAGGACGTAGGGTTTTACCTCCATAAAGTGGGCCCGAACCTGGGTAAAACTTTGTGTCCCTTTCCTCCTGTTACCATCCGGCCTAGACGCACAGTTCGGGACCCCCTACCCGAGATCCGCCGGTTTTGACACCGACAGGGAGCCTGCTCCTTTCTACCGCAGGCGCCGGCACTGATCAACAAACCAATCATTTTTGCAAAATAAATGTAGGACGAACCTCATTTCCTTCAGCACTCTTGCTCTGAGAACAAAGAACCTAGCGAATATAATCTACGGTAAGGTCCCTCGGTAGGAGTTCAAAGTAATTTCTGAGAGATGCAGATCTAGGCATTTGACGTGATTGTTATATTGTATCACATTATCCACCACTAGGCCTAATCTTATCTGCAAAAGAAAATAACGTGTTAGTGCCTACATGGAGTTTTGAACATTACTATAGGCCTATTTGGTTGGCAGGATTTGTAAAATGGACTGACATGCCATCTTCGATCTGACATGATTAACATGGGCATTTGATTACATTCTAGAAAAATGTAGCCTTCTTCACAAGAGGTTGGAGTGGATGAAAAGTTCCCTAAGAAAACTTGAACTGCCTTATGGTTAACATTTAACAGGAAAGGAACATCACCTCGATATATAGCTTCTCCAGGCACGGAAAGCATCTCAGGAAACTGACAGCTTGCTCCAGGTTGGGGCCGATAGATTCTAGTGCCAAGACCTTCACTATGTGCAGTTTCGGGGTCAAGCTTGCATGCCTGCAGGTCGACTCTAGAGGATCCCCGGGTACCGAGCTCGAATTCGCCCTATAGTGAGTCGTATTACAATTCACTGGCCGTCGTTTTACAACGTCGTGGATCCAATAACAAGTTCGGAGTATTTGTGAGACGAGTAGCCCACCACTGTCAATTTCGGCGCAGAAATGACATTGATTCTTGTTGGACCTTCTTGATAAACTACAAGTAATCTCTCAAGTGCAGGTGTGTCCTCAATGACCATACCATGGTACACATCTTGTGATGCCTTCCTGCCGCACCAGCAACACACATAAATAGTCCGGAGAGTCATGGAGGTGATGTGGAAGGTACTCAACCCATTGATCGCCTGAAGACGAAGGTACTCGAGTGTAGTACAGCCACGGAGCAGGCGCTCCATGTCACTGTTTGAGAGGCAGACGACAACGAGCTCGAGGTGCTTCAGTCGTGGTAGAATAAGAGCGGGTGCGTCATTAAGGGGGAAGGGGGAAATGGCAGTTCCTGAACTTGGCGACGCGCAGCGTGGGTGCGAGGCGGAGTGCAGACATTGGCAGCGACCGCATATGCTCATCATCAAAAGTGAGCTCCTCGAGCTGATCCAGGGCGGGGGATCGGAACCAGTCGTCAAGCTTGGCTCGGTCCTTGCCGTTGGAACGGAACTTGCCCATTCTAAGGCCTTTGGTTGGGCCAAGGTGACTGCCGAGGATCTTGGAGAATGCATCCAGGCTTTTGCGATAGCCATGGCAGAGCTCGTGGGTGTCGATGAGGTTGAGAGGGCTGGAGTTCCATAGGGGGCGCCACCGCCGGGAAAGGACGGTTGTCCGCGCCACATATTTGATTGGGAGGAGGGAGATGATGACTCTCAACATATCATCGGGGAGGCTGCTGATGAAGTCTAGGCCTGCTGGAGTCGCTTGCAGTTCTAGCTCGCCCCGCCTCCGCTTGTTGGCAGCCCCGTTCTCCACCTCCGGAGTCTCCTTGTCAGCGGCGCTTTCTGATAGAAATGGGAGTACATGGAATATTTAGTTAAAATAGGGCAATAGAAAAGTGTATTGGTAACTAGAAGTTATTAGGTACGAATATAGTAAGAAAAGGGAATAACAATTGGTTTCTTAAATACTACAAAATTCATTTGACATTGCTGGGTAAGTCAACATGCAGATAGTTGAAAAGAAAACTTACTTCGAACAACGTCTGGACGGATGATTTTGTCGGGGAAGTTAGCATATATCTCATGCCCAGGACCTTTTATGTGCAGTGCAATTTTAGTGCCAGCTTTCAGTACATAAAACTTTGCAATTTCTTTCCAAAAGCGAGTGCCAAAATAGGAGTCACCATGTTCATCAAGTCTTACAGTAGCAACGATTGTAAATCCATGGTTTGTGTGTAGTATGAGATCCGTGGAGCCTTCATCTATGTAAAGGTAAAAATTGTGCACTACATAATCTGTTGCATAGCAAGGGATGTTCTGCAGAAAATTGTAGGATTGTTGAAGAAAATATGGTAACATGCAAATATGGGCCCAAATTGAAAGAACTGTACAGAGTTGAAATTGAAAGACAAAAATCCATAATTAAATAGATAGGGTAAACATGATGTCTTGGAAATATCAGAGTAATCGAAAGAACATTACATCACTAATTTTCCTAAAATAGAAAGAAGAGGGGGGAAATCCCCTTTGACGTATATGGTGCATGTGGCACCTTTTATCCAAATGTAGCAATATTTAGAATATGTTTAGGAAAGTAGGCCAGGCCAACCGATTTAGGGTGAGATTGAATATACCACGCGCGTCCTCGAGTTATCTGGTACGGTGAGATGGAATCTCTGGCGGAGGTCGCAAAGTCCTCAAATCAGCTCAAATAAAAAAGAATTCACGGCGATTTCCGCTCGGTGATTAAAGGAGGCAGATGAACTGGGATAAGAGATGAGATAATATCTCGTTAGATTAGTTATCTTGTCGTCCATGAGAAAGAACCCTCAGTACGGCAGATTCCCCAACCGAGCGGAGCTGAGTCGACCGCAAGTAGCATCGAGAAAGTCGATGTCGATAGGCAGCGGCAAGCGGAAGTGGCGAAATGTGGTGGGATTTGCCGGCAGCCTGGCGGCGGCATGCGCCGAGCTAAGTGTTTACCGCCGTAATGGGCGGTGCCATGGCATAGACGCGGAGGAGCTTGTGCAGGTGTGAATGGGGAACGTACCGGAGGGGCCGAGGGGGTGGCGGGCGGGGTGAGGGTTTTTGTGACGTGGGGACGGTGAGGGTTTTCTTTTTGTTTTTTGAATTGGGTGGTGATGGTTTTCTATCCCACAATGAATTTTGGGGGCGACAGTTTGCTAGAGCGAACCGTGTGTGATTGACGCAGCAGGAAAAATGAAAATCATTGCACACGGTTCCAATTTTGGAAACTGTGTGTGATTGATGTTGAAGGAAATATGCCCTAGAGGCAATAATAAAGTTATTATTTATTTCCTTATATCATGATAAATGTTTATTATTCATGCTAGAATTGTATTAACCGGAAACATAATACATGTGTGAATACATAGACAAAAACAAGAGTCACTAGTATGCCTCTACTTGACTAGCTCGTTAATCAAAGATGGTTATGTTTCCTAACCATAGACATGAGTTGTCATTTGATTAACGGGATCACATCATTAGGATAATGATGTGATTGACTTGACCCATTCCGTTAGCTTAACACTTGATCGTTTAGTTTGTTGCTATTGCTTTTTTCATAACTTATACATGTTCCTATGACTATGAGATTATGCAACTCACGTTTACCGGAGGAACACTTTGTGTGCTACCAAACGTCACAACGTAACTGGGTGATTATAAAGGTGCTCTATAGGTGTCTCCGAAGGTACTTGTTGGGTTGGCGTATTTCGAGATTAGGATTTGTCACTCCGATTGTCTGAGAGGTATCTCTGGGCCCTCTCGGTAATGCACATCACTCAAGCCTTGCAAGCATTGCAACTAATAAGTTATTTGCAAGATGATGTATTACGGAACGAGTAAAGAGACTTGTCGGTAACGAGATTGAACTAGGTATTGAGATACCGACGATCGAATCTCGGGCAAGTAACATACCGATGACAAAGGGAACAACGTATGTTGTTATGCGGTCTGACCAATAAAGATCTTCATAGAATATGTAGGAGCCAATATGAGCATCCAGGTTCCGCTATTGGTTATTGATCGGAGACGTGTCTCGGTCATGTCTACATACTTCTCGAACCCGTAGGGTCCGCACGCTTAAAGTTCGGTGACGATCGTAATTAGGGTTTTTGTGTTTTGATGTACCGAAGGTTGTTCGGAGTCCCGGATGTGATCACGGACATGATGAGGAGTCTCGAAATGGTCAAGACATAAAGATTGATATATTGGAAGCCTATATTTGGATATCGAAAATGTTTCGGGTGAAATCGGGATTTTACCGGAGTACCGGGGGTTACCGGAACCCCCCGGGGGTTATTGGGCCTACATGGGCCATAAGGGAGAAGAGGAGGGCCGGCCAGGGCAGGCCGCGCGCCCCCTCCCCCCTAGTCCGAATAGGACAAGGAAGGGGGGGTGGCGCCCCCCTTTCCTCTTTCTCCCTTCCTCATTCCTTTTCCAACAAGGCAAGAGGGGGGAGTCCTACTCCCAGTTGGAGTAGGACTCCTCCAAGCGCACCCATAGGGCCGGCCGCACCTCCCCCTCTCCCTCCTTTATATACTGAGGCAAGGGGCACCCCATGACACACAAGTTGATCCTCGTGATCGTTCCTTAGCCGTGTGCGGTGTCCCCTTCCACCATATTCCACCTCGGTCATATCGTATCGGTGCTTAGGCGAAGCCCTGCGTCGGTAGAACATCATCACCGTCATCATGCCGTCTGCTGACGAAACTCTCCCTCAATGTTTTGCTGGATCGAAACTCGAGGGACGTCACCGAGTTGAACGTGTGCAGAACTCGGAGGTGCCGTACGTTCGGTACTTGGATCGGTCGGATCGGGAAGACTTACGACTACTTCCTCTACGTTGTGTCAACACTTCCGTTGCCGGTCTACGAGGGTACATAGACAATACTCTCCCCTCTCGTTGCTATGCATCACCATGATCTTGTGTGTGCGTAGGAATTTTTTTGAAATTACTAAGTTCCCCAACAGTGGCATCCGAGCCTAGGTTTTATGCGTTGATGTTGTGCACGAGTAGAACACAAGTGAGTTGTGGGCGATATAGGTCATACTGCTTACCAGCATGTCATACTTTGGTTCGGCGGTATTGTTGGATGAAGCGGCCCGGACCGACATTACGCGTACGCTTACAGGAGACTGGTTCTACCGACGTGCTTTGCACACAGGTGGCTGGCGGGTGTCAGTTTCTCCAACTTTAGTTGAACCAAGTGTGGCTACGCCCGGTCCTTGCGAAGGTTAAAACAGCACCAACTTGACAAACTATCATTGTGGTTTTGATGCGTAGGTAAGAACGGTTCTTGCTAAGCCCGTAGCAGCCACGTAAAACTTGCAACAACAAAGTAGAGGACGTCTAACTTGTTTTTGCAGGGCATGTTGTGATGTGATATGGTCAAGACATGATGCTAAATTTTATTGTATGAGATGATCATGTTTTGTAACCGAGTTATCGGCAACTGGCAGGAGCCATATGGTTGTCGCTTTATTGTATGCAATGCAATTGCGCTGTAATGCTTTACTTTATCACTAAGCGATAGCGATAGTCGTGGAAACATAAGATTGGCGAGACGACAACGATGCTACGATGGTGATCAAGGTGTCGCGCCGGTGACGATGGTGATCATGAAGGTGCTTCGGAGATGGAGATCACAAGCACAAGATGATTATGGCCATATCATATCACTTATATTGATTGCATGTGATGTTTATCTTTTATGCATCTTATCTTGCTTTGATTGACGGTAGCATTATAAGATGATCCCCCACTAAATTATCAAAGTATAAGTGTTCTCCCTGAGTATGCACCGTTGCGAAAGTTCTTCATGCTGAGACACCACGTGATGATCGGGTGTGATAGGCTCTACGTTCAAATACAACGGGTGCAAAACAGTTGCACACGCGGAATACTCAGGTTTAACTTGACGAGCCTAGCATATAACAGATATGGCCTCGGAACACGGAGACCGAAAGGTCGAGTGTGAATCATATAGTAGATATGATCAACATATTGATGTTCACCATTGATACTACTCCATCTCACGTGATGATCGGACATGGTTTAGTTGATTTGGATCACGTGATCACTTAGAGGATTAGAGGGATATCTTTCTAAGTGGGAGTTCTTAAGTAATATGATTAATTGAACTTAAATTTATCATGAACTTAGTACCTGATAGTATCTTGCTTGTCTATGTTTGATTGTAGATAGATGGCTCGTGCTGTTGTTCCGTTGAATTTTAATGCGTTCCTTGAGAAAGCAAAGTTGAAAGATGATGGTAGCAATTACACGGATTGGGTCCGTAACTTGAGGATTATCCTCATTTCTGCATAGAAGAATTACGTCCTGGAAGCACTGCTAAGTGTCAAGCCTGCTGCAGGAGCGACACCAGATGTTATGAACGTCTGGCAGAGCAAAGCTGATGACTACTCGATAGTTCAGTGTGCCATGCTTTACGGCTTAGAACCGGGTCTTCAACGACGTTTTGAACGTCATGGAGCATATGAGATGTTCCAGGAGTTGAAGTTAATATTTCAAGCAAATTCCCGGATTGAGAGATATGAAGTCTCCAATAAGTTCTATAGCTGCAAGATGGAGGAGAATAGTTCTGCCAGTGAACATATACTCAAAATGTCTGGGTATCATAATCACTTGACTCAACTGGTGGTTAATCTTCCTGTTGATAGTGTCATTGACAGAGTTCTTCAATCACTGCCACCAAGCTACAAAAGCTTCATGATGAACTATAATATGCAAGGGATGAATGAAACTATTCCTGAGCTCTTCGCGATGCTAAAAGCCGCGGAGGTAGAAATCAAGAAGGAGCATCAAGTGTTGATGGTCAATAAGACCACCAGTTTCAAGAAAAAGGGCAAAGGGAAGAAGAAAGGGAACTTCAAGAAGAACAGCAAACAAGTTGCTGCTCAGGAGAAGAAACCCAAGTCTGGACCTAAGCCTGAGACTGAGTGCTTCTACTGCAAGCAGACTGGTCACTGGAAGCGGAACTGCCCCAAGTATTTGGCGGATAAGAAGGATGGCAAAGTGAACAAAGGTATATGTGATATACATGTTATTGATGTGTACCTTACTAATGCTCGCAGTAGCACCTGGGTATTTGATACTGGTTCTGTTGCTAACATTTGCAACTTGAAACAGGGGCTACGGATTAAGCGAAGATTGGCTAAGGATGAGGTGACGATGCGCGTGGGAAATGGTTCCAAAGTCGATGTGATCGCGGTCGGCACGCTACCTCTACAACTACCTTCGGGATTAGTATTAGACCTAAATAATTGTTATTTGGTGCCAGCGTTGAGCATGAACATTATATCTGGATCTTGTTTGATGTGAGACGGTTATTCATTTAAATCAAAGAATAATGGTTGTTCTATTTATATGAGTAATATCTTTTATGGTCATGCACCCTTGAAGAGTGGTCTATTTTTAATGAATCTCGATAGTAGTGATACACATATTCATAATGTTGAAATCAAAAGATGCAGAGTTGATAATGATAGTGCAAATTATTTGTGGCACTGCCGTTTAGGTCATATCGGTGTAAAGCGCATGAAGAAACTCCATACTGATGGACTTTTGGAACTACTTGATTATGAATCACTTGGTACTTGCGAACCGTGCCTCATGGGTAAGATGACTAAAACACCGTTCTCCGGTACTATGGAGAGAGCAACGGATTTGTTGGAAATCATACATGCAGATGTATGTGGTCCAATGAATGTTGAGGCTCGTGGCGGATATCGTTATTTTCTCACCTTCATAGATGATTTAAGCAGATATGGGTATATCTACTTGATGAAACATAAGTCTGAAACATTTGAAAAGTTCAAAGAATTTCAGAGTGAAGTTGAAAATCATCATAACAAGAAAATAAAGTTTCTACGATCTGATCGTGGAGGAGAATATTTGAGTTACGAGTTTGGTCTACATTTGAAACAATGCAGAATAGTTTCGCAACTCACGCCACCCGGAACACCACAGTGTAATGGTGTGTTCGAACGTCGTAATCGTACTTTATTAGATATGGTGCGATCTATGATGTCTCTTACTGATTTACCGTTATCGTTTTGGGGTTATGCTTTAGAGACGGCTGCATTCACGTTAAATAGGACACCATTGAAATCCGTTGAGACGACGCCTTATGAACTATGGTTTGGCAAGAAACCAAAGTTGTCGTTTCTGAAAGTTGGGGCTGTGATGCTTATGTGAAAAAGCTTCAACCTGATAAGCTCGAACCCAAATCGGAGAAATGTGTCTTCATAGGATACCCAAAGGAGACTGTTGGGTACACCTTCTATAACAGATCCGAAGGCAAAACTTTTGTTGCTAAATTCGGAGTTTTTCTAGAGAAGGAGTTTCTCTCGAAAGAAGTGAGTGGGAGAAAAGTAGAACTTGATGAGGTAACTGTACCTGCTCCCTTATTGGAAAGTAGTACATCACAGAAACCGGTTTCTGTGACACCTACACCAATTAGTGATGAAGCTAATGATAATGATCATGAAACTTCAGATCAAGTTACAACCGAACCTCGTAGATCAACCAGAGTAAGATCCGCACCAGAGTGGTACGGTAATCCTGTTCTGGAAGTCATGCTACTAGATCATGATGAACCTACGAACTATGAAGAAGCGACGGTGAGCCCAGATTCCGCAAAATGTCTAGAAGTGAAATCTGAGATGGGATCCATGTATGAGAACAAAGTGTGGACTTTGGTTGACTTGCCTGTTGATCGGCAAGCAATTGAGAATAAATGGATCTTCAAGAAGAAGACTGACGCTGACGGTAATGTTACTGTCTACAAAGCTCGACTTGTTGCAAAAGGTTTTCGACAAGTTCAAGGGATTGACTACGATGAGACCTTCTCACCCGTAGCGATGCTTAAGTCTGTCCGAATCATGTTAGCAATTGCCGCATTTTATGATTATGAAATTTGGCAAATGGATGTCAAAACTGCATTCCTGAATGGATTTCTGGAAGAAGAGTTGTATATGATGCAACCAGAAGGTTTTGTCGATCCAAAGGGAGCTAACAAAGTGTGCAAGCTCCAGCGATCCATTTATGGACTGGTGCAAGCCTCTCAGAGTTGGAATAAACGCTTTGATAGTGTGATAAAGCATTTGGTTTTGTACAGACTTTTGGAGAAGCCTGTATTTACAAGAAAGTGAGTGGGAGCTCTGTAGCATTTATGATATTATATGTGGATGACATATTATTGATTGGAAATGATATAGAATTTCTGGATAGCATAAAGGGATACTTGAATAAGAGTTTTTCAATGAAAGACCTCGGTGAAGCTGCTTACATATTGGGCATTAAGATCTATAGAGATAGATCAAGACGCTTAATTGGACTTTCACAAAGCACATACCTTGACAAGGTTTTGAAGAAGTTCAAAATGGATCAAGCAAAGAAAGGGTTCTTGCCTGTGTTACAAGGTGTGAAGTTGAGTAAGACTCAATGTCCAACCACCGCAGAAGATAGAGAGAAAATGAAAGATGTTCCCTATGCTTCAGCCATAGGCTCTATCATGTATGCAATGCTGTGTACCAGACCTGATGTGTGCCTTGCTATAAGTCTAGCAGGGAGGTACCAAAGTAATCCAGGAGTGGATCACCGGACAGCGGTCAAGAACATCCTGAAATACCTGAAAAGGACTAAGGATATGTTTCTCGTATATGGAGGTGACAAAGAGCTCATCGTAAATGGTTACGTTGATGCAAGCTTTGACACTGATCCGGACGATTCTAAATCGCAAACCGGATACGTGTTTTTACTGAACGGTGGAGCTGTCAGTTGGTGCAGTTCTAAACAAAACATCGTGGCGGGATCTACATGTGAAGCGGAGTACATAGCTTCTTCGGAAGCAGCAAATGAAGGAGTCTGGATGAAGGAGTTCATATCCGATCTAGGTGTCATACCTAGTGCATCGGGTCCAATGAAAATCTTTTGTGACAATACTGGTGCAATTGCCTTGGCAAAGGAATCCAGATTTCACAAGAGAACCAAACACATCAAGAGACGCTTCAATTCCATTTGGGATTTAGTCCAAGTGGGAGAAATAGAAATTTGCAAGATACATACGGATCTGAATGTTGCAGATCCGCTGACTAAGCCTCTTCCACGAGCAAAACATGATCAGCACCAAGGCTCCATGGGTGTTAGAATCATTACTGTGTAATCTAGATTATTGACTCTAGTGCAAGTGGGAGACTGAAAGGAAATATGCCCTAGAGGCAATAATAAAGTTATTATTTATTTCCTTATATCATGATAAATGTTTATTATTCATGCTAGAATTGTATTAACCGGAAACATAATACATGTGTGAATACATAGACAAAAACAGAGAGTCACTAGTATGCCTCTACTTGACTAGCTCGTTAATCAAAGATGGTTATGTTTCCTAACCATAGACATGAGTTGTCATTTGATTAACGGGATCACATCATTAGGAGAATGATGTGATTGACTTGACCCATTCCGTTAGCTTAGCACTTGATCGTTTAGTTTGTTGCTATTGCTTTCTTCATAACTTATACATGTTCCTATGACTATGAGATTATGCAACTCACGTTTACCGGAGGAACACTTTGTGTGCTACCAAACGTCACAACGTAACTGGGTGATTATAAAGGTGCTCTATAGGTGTCTCCGAAGGTACTTGTTGGGTTGGCGTATTTCGAGATTAGGATTTGTCACTCCGATTGTCGCAGAGGTATCCCTGGGCCCTCTCGGTAATGCACATCACTCAAGCCTTGCAAGCATTGCAACTAATAAGTTAGTTGCAGGATGATGTATTACGGAACGAGTAAAGAGACTTGCCGGTAACGAGATTGAACTAGGTATTGAGATACTGACGATCGAATCTCGGGCAAGTAACATACCGATGACAAAGGGAACAACGTATGTTGTTATGCGGTCTGACCGATAAAGATCTTCGTAGAATATGTAGGAGCCAATATGAACATCCAGGTTCCTCTATTGGTTATTGACCGGAGACGTGTCTCGGTCATGTCTACATAGTTCTCGAACCCGTAGGGTCCGCACGCTAAAGTTCGGTGACGATCGTAATTAGGGTTTTTGTGTTTTGATGTACCGAAGGTTGTTCGGAGTCCGGGATGTGATCACGGACATGACGAGAAGTCTCGAAATGGTCGAGACATAAAGATTGATATATTGGAAGCCTATATTTGGATATCGGAAACGTTCCGGGTGAAATCGGGATTTTACCGGAGTACCGGGGGGTTACCGGAACCCCCCCCCCCCCGGGGGTTCTTGGGCCTACATGGGACATAAGGGAGAAGAGGAGGGCCGGCCAGGGCAGGCCGCGCGCCCCCTCCCCCTAGTCCGAATAGGACAAGGAAGGGGGGGCGGCGCCCCCCTTTCCTCTTTCTCCCTTCCTCATTCCTTTTCCAACAAGGCAAGAGGAGGGAGTCCTACTCCCGGTTGGAGTAGGACTCCTCCAGGCGCACCCATAGGGCCGGCCGCACCTCCCCCTCTCCCTCCTTTATATACTGAGGCAAGGGGGCACCCCATGACACACAAGTTGATCCTCGAGATCGTTCCTTAGCCGTGTGCGGTGCCCCCTTCCACCATATTCCACCTCGGTCATATCGTAGCGGTGCTTAGGCGAAGCCCTGCGTCGGTAGAACATCATCACCGTCATCACGCCGTCGTGCTGACGAAACTCTCCCTCAACGTTTTGCTGGATCGGAACTCGAGGGACGTCACCGAGTTGAACGTGTGCAGAACTCGGAGGTGCGGTACGTTCGGTACTTGGATCGGTCAGATCGGGAAGACGTACGACTACTTCCTCTACGTTGTGTCAACACTTCCGTTGCCGGTCTACGAGGGTACATAGACAATACTCTCCCCTCTCGTTGCTATGCATCACCATGATCTTGCGTGTGCGTAGGATTTTTTTTTAAATTACTACGTTCCCCAACAGATGTACTACCTCCGTCCTGGTTTATTGGTCCCCCGTTGTAATTTTTACCAAAATTTGGCAAAATATTTAACATACTTAGACATAGATAATAAGCGTACACGTAGATAAGCATAGTTCAACCATAAGTAGTACATAGTTCAATTGCATTAAGCATACTCAAGCGTACATATATAGTTCGATCCATCCCACATCTCATCTCACAGGCCGGCACGATCCTGAAGCTTCTCCAGGTACTCGGCGTACGCGTGCGTGCGCCATCCTGCAAGAATACTTCTGCTTGAAGGAGTCAACGGCCCGTCCTTTTGCATGCGCCAAAACACTTAGATACGCGTCATGAAGCTTCTGGTTGCAAAATGGGCATCCATAGCCGCTGTTCTAGGTCCTAATACGCCTGTTATGCATTCCCGCATAAAGCTCCCTCAGGATTTGCCTATTGTACATCCTCTGGACATCTTCATCCTTGTTGTCCACATTGTCAGATAGCACCTATACAAATATTAAAACAAATTTGGCATCAAATCAATGATTACATGCCATGAAGTAGGATTAGGAATTTATGGCTATTTATTTATACATATCCAGAGATTATGGTTTGATTTTTAAGCACAGTCGTCTATGTACAGACCAATCTTGAAGAAAATAATGGCACAAACATATGTAGGTCAGTGATAATCAATGATCAAGCCCTGGCTAGGAATTATTAGCACGAACACTAACCCTAGTCGTATTACTAGAAGAAATCATTTACACAAATGAAACAACTAATCACTTATCACCTGTACCATTCAAACAATCAATACACTACACGGATCTAACGAAACTTACTCAGATTTCATGGATTGGGAGAACATAACCATAGGATTTCTATTCCAAAAAGGGGAAGGAAGGAGTAACCAGAGAAACCCTATGATCTATTTCACACATAAAATGGGTATAGATGACTAACCAGATGTCCGTCATCGTCGGAGTCGCCGCCGGAGTGGTCATCGGAGTCGTCACCAGAGTGGTCATCGCAGTCGTTGCCGGAGTGGTCGTCGGAGTCGGTGCGGAACTCTGCCTCCGCCTGTGGAAGCTCGACGTCGTCGACGATGTCAGGGTGCAGCGATAACTCGCCGGCGGTGACGGCAACCTCTGTCTCCATCTCCACGCCATGCTCTGGTGCTTTAGCAGCCCCAACATCGCCACTCCCTCCGATGGGGCGCTTCGGCGACATCCTCATACACTGACGGCTTTGAGGACTGAGAGCAGCGTCAAGGATGCAAGCGGAGAGAGAGGATTGTGTGTGCGTAGCGAGGATGGGGGGTGCGGCCGCTCGGGCGCACCATTAATATGGAGTAGTGGGAGAGAGGCGGGCGGCGGTCAAACGGATGGTTCGCCTCCCGGTGAGCCTGCGCACCGCACTGCTGGTATGCCTACCGAAGTTTCACACAACTACTCGCATGCCTCCCGATGACACTGCGCAGCGAGCACACCTCCGTCAATTCACACACCTGCACGCACGCCTCCTTGTCTGCCTGCGCGGCGGACACGTCCCATCAACTGACGCCTGCTCGCATGGCACAAGGGTCGCGCGGCAGCACATATATTGTTTTTCTATTTGGATGATTAATTTTGTCGCTTTATTGCTTAACCGAAGCATGGCACGTATCCATTGTTGGTCTAACGCTCATGGTTCGAATAAATAATCCGCTTGGGATATTGGTTCCCAATTATTAATAATCTCCCGTTTGTAATTAGATAAAGATTACATCAAAACTGGTCTCAAATTTGACAAAAAAGTACAATGCCACTTTGTATTGGTCTCAAATTAGATCAACGGTGTGTGTGTGGGTGTGTGCGTCTGGGGGTGGCGGGTGGCTCGCAGTACTCTACGAGTTGTGAGCCACCGTGTGGGTTGGCCATTTTGTTAGGCAGGCCGGTGCCACATCAGAGTCATGAAAATCGTTATTTAAAACATTACACAACCCTGTCATACATAAATGTTTGGGCCACATGCAGACGATGGTTGTCCTACACGACACTCGATACTCGCGTGTGACGCTTTCTGTGGGCCCGCAAGGTCGCCATCCATCACTTTGACGAACAGCCGGCAGTGAGGTTAATTTGACCAGCAAGGTAGAATATTTTTTGTTTGTGTTATGGTGGAATATAGTACGCGTCGAAGAGGTGGGAGGGGACTAGCATATATACTATACGTACGCGTCCGTGAACAAGTACACCTCACTCAGTGTCGAGACTTTTTGGTTTCCGAGGAACGTGCCACATCAAAATTGTGAAATTGGTTATTCAAACATCACACAACACCTTTTTGGGCCACTGATACGTCTCCGTCGTATCTATAATTTTTGATTGTTCCATGCCAATATTATTCAACTTTCATATACTTTTTGGCAACTTTTTATATTATTTTTGGGACTAACATATTGATCCAGTGCCCAGTGCCAGTTCCTGTCTATTGCATGTTTTTGGTTTCGCAGAATATCCATATCAAATGGACTCCAAACGGGATAAAAACGGACGGAGCTTATTTTTGGAAAATATGGAAAATTCGGAAGGAAAATCAACGCGAACCAGTGCCCGAGGTGGTCACGAGGCAGGGGGGCGCCCCCCCTTAGGGCGCGCTCCTACCCTCGTGAGCCCACCGTAAGGCAGTTGACGCTCTTCTATTGCCGCAAGAAAGCTAATATTCAGAAGAAGAAAATCACGGCGAAGGTTTCAGGCCAATCAGAGTTACGGATCTCCATATATATACGAAACGGTGAAACAGAGCCAGAACAGAACGGAGAACCAAAGAGAAACAGAGAGATAGATCCAATCTCGGAGGGGCTCTCACCCCTCCCATGCCATGGAGGCCAAGGACCAGAGGGGAAACCCTTCTCCCATCTAGGGAGGAGGTCAAGGAAGAAGAGGAAGAAGGGGGCTCCTCTCCCCCTCTCTTCCGGTGGCGCCGGAACGCCGCCGTGGCCATCATCATCATCATCATCACTGCGATCTTCACCAACACCTCCGCCATCTTCACCAACATCTCCATCACCTTCCCCCCTCTATCTACAGCGGTCCACTCTCCCGTAACCCATTGTATCCTCTACTTGAACATGGTGCTTTATGCTTCATATTATTATCCAATGATGTGTTGCCATCGTATGATGTCTGAGTAGATTTTCGTTGTCCTATCGGTGGTTGATGAATTGCTATGATTGATTTAATTTGCTTGTGGTTATGTTGCTGTCCTTTGGTTCCCATCATATGAGCGCGCGTGGATCACACCATAGGGTTAGTTGTATGTTGATAGGACTATGTATTGGAGGGCAAGAGTGACAGAAGCTTCAATCTAGCATAGAAATTGATGCATACGGGATTGAAGGGGGGCCAATATATATTAATGCTATGGTTGGGTTTTACCTTAATGAACATTAGAAGTTGCGGATGCTTGCTAATAGTTCCAATCATAAGTGCATAGAATTCCAAGTAAGGGATGACATGCTAGCAGTGGCCTCTCCCACATAATACTTGCTATCGGTCTAGTAAAGTAGTCAATTGCTTAAGGGACAATTTCGCAACTCCTACCACCACTTTTCCACACTCGCTATATTTACTTTAGTTGCTTCTTTACCTTAACAGCCCCTAGTTTTATTTTCATGCTCTTTACTATCTTGCAAACCTATCCAACAACACCTACAAAGTACTTCTAGTTTCATACTTGTTCTAGGTAAAGCGAACGTCAAGCGTGCGTAGAGTTGTATCGGTGGTCGATAGAAATTGAGGGAATATTTGTTCCTCGTTGGGTTCGACACTCTTACTTATCGAAAACTGTTGCGATCCCCTATACTTTTGGGTTATCAAGACCTTTTTCTAGCGCCGTTGCCGGGGAGCAATAGCGTGGGGTGAATATTCTCGTGTGTGCTTGTTTGCTTTATCACTAAGTAATTTTTATTTGTTGTTCTTAGTTGTTCTTTATCTTTAGTTATGGATATGGAACACAAAATACCAAAAAAATTAGGTGTACTTGCTACTCATGTTGGGGAACCTCCTAAAACCCTCGATGCTGGTTATGTGAAAGATATTATGTACTACTTTAATAATCCTGATAAAACCCCATTCAATTATGTAATGGGAGTAACGTTGGATCAACGTGAATACTTTAGGGATTACTGCTTGACATAAAAAGGGAAACTATTATGGGATCAAATTTATATATTGAAGTGGTATGCTAGACAACTATGCTCAGAATATGATTATACTTGTTGCTCTAGGATGAATTCTCCACACCTCCCCTTTTCATGCAAATTTAATGATAATGAAACCTTGGCTTCTTATGCTAGAGGTATATATGATTACTATGATGTGGAACAAATAGAAGAATTTGTTGCTTTTATGGGTGCTTATGAAATTGAATCTATGTTTAAAGAGTTTGATGATATTGATGATGCTTGTTATAGATCTGAAAATTTAGCTATCCTCAAATATTGCTATGAGAATTATGAATACAATTATGAAATTAATGAACTTATTAAGAAAGTCTCAACTGTCCAAGAAGAGACTAATATTTTGCAGGAATCTATGGAAGAAGAAGTTGATGACACTGTGAGCTCATTGGATGAAAAAGATGAGGAGGAGAGCAAAGAACAAAAGGAGGAAGAGCGGATTGATCACCCGTGCCCACCTTCTAATGAGAGTAACTCTTCAACTCATACATTGTTTAATTCCCCTTCGTGCTTACCGAAGGATGATTGCTATGATGACTGTTATGATCCCTATGATTCTTTTGAAATATCCCTTTTTGATGATGCTTGTTATGCTTATGGACAAGATGCCAATATGAATTATGCTTATGGAGATGAACTTGCTATAGTTCCTTATGTTAAACATGAAATTGTTGCTATTGCACCCACGCATGATAGTCCTATTATCTTTTTGAATTCTCCCGATTATACTATATCGGAGAAGTTTGCACTTATTAAGGATTATATTGATGAGTTGCCTTTTACCGTTACACATGATGATTTTAATGGATATAATATGCATGTTCTTGCTGCTCCTACTTGCAATTATTATGAGAGAGGAACTATATCTCCACCTCTCTATGTTTCCAACATGATAAAATTGCAAGAAATTGTTTATACTATGCATTGGCCTTTACTAGGTGTGCATGAATTGTTCTTTTATGACATGCCGATGCATAGGAAGAGAGTTAGACTTCGTCATTGCTTGATATATGTTGCTTTGTGCTCATTACTAAATTACAAATCATTGCTAATTAAAATTGGCTTCGATATACCTTGGGATCCGGGTGGATTCACTACTTGAGCACTATATGCCTAGTTTAATGGCTTTAAAGAAAGCGCTGCCAGGGAGACAACCCGGAAGTTTTAAAGAGTCATTTATTTCTGTTGAGTGCTTTAATATAGTTTAAAAACAACAAAAATAAATAGGGGAATCCAAAACTTTTTCAAAAAGAAAAGTGAAAGTGAGAGAGACGAGCATTGTGAAAATGGGGGACGTCCTTGAACTTTGTTCATGCCCATGGGAACTATGTGAATCTTGATTACAGAAACTTTTCAACAAAAATAATTATCCCCTTGTACAATTCCTTTGTATTATAAAAGTAATGTGCCAAGGTTTGCCTTTAGGATGTTTACATTTGGTTGATGGTTTGTACGGTGCAGGACAGAAACTTTGGCTGTAGTGCACGATTTTACGTTTTTATCTAGAACGTCAAATGGTTCTGATTCTTTTTTCACTGTCTTCCTATACAATTTTTTTATTTTTCCTAATTTTGGCAGAATTTTTCAAGTATCAGAAGTATGGTGAATGTTTAGATTGCTACAGACTGTTCTGCTTTAGACAGATTCTGTTTTTGATGCATAGTTTGCTTGTTTTGATGAAACTATAAATTCATATCAGTGGATTAAGCCATGAAAAAGTTATATTACAGTAGACACAATGAAAAAAAATATGAATTGGTTTGCAACAGTACTTATAGTGGTGATTTGCTTTATTATACTAACAGATCTTACCGAGTTTTCTGTTGAAGTTTTGTGTGGATGAAGTGTGTGATGATGGAGAAGGTTTCGATGTGAGAAGAAGGAAGAGAGGCAAGAGCTCAAGCTTGGGGATGCCAGAGGCACCCCAAGTAAATATTCAAGGAGACTCAAGCGTCTAAGCTTGGGGATGCTGGGAAGGCATCCCCTCTTTCTTCAACAAGTATCGGTATGTTTTCGGATTCGTTTCATTCATGCGATATGTGCAATCTTGGAGCGTCTTTTGCATTTAGTTTTAAGTTTTCTTTTATGCACCATGCTGGTATGAGATGGTCCTTGGTTGATTTATAGAATGCTCTTTGCACTTCACTTATATATTTTGAGTATGGCTTTATAGAATGCTCTTTGCACTTCACTTATATCTTTTGAGTATGGCTTTATAGAATGCTTCATGTGCTTCACTTATATCATTTGAAGTTTGGATAGCTTGTTTCTCTTCACTTAGACAACCGCCATTTGCATAATGCTCTCTTGCTTCACTTATATTTGTTAGAGCACGGGCACATCTTTTGTAGAAAGAATTAGACTCTCTTGCTTCACTTATATCTATTTAGAGAGATGACAGGAATTGGTCATTCACATGGTTAGTCATGAAATCCTACATAAAACTTGTAGATCACTGAATATGATATGTTTGATTCCTTGCAATAGTTTTGCGATATAAAGATGGTGATATTAGAGTCATGCTAGTGGGTAGTTGTGGACTGTAGAAATACTTGTGTTGAGGTTTGCAAGTCCCGTAGCATGCACGTATGGTGAACCGTTATGTAACGAAGTCGGAGCATGAGGTGTTTATTGATTTTCTTCCTTATGAGTGGCGGTCGGAGACGAGCGATGGTCTTTTCCTACCAATCTATCCCCCTAGGAGCATGCGCGTAGTACTTTGTTTCAATGACTAATAGATTTTTGCAATAAGTATGTGAGTTCTTTATGACTAATGTTGAGTCCATGGATTATACGCACTCTCACCCTTCCATCATTGCTAGCCTCTCTAGTACCGCGCAACTTTTGCCGGTACCATAAACCCACCATATACCTTCCTCGAAACAACCACCATACCTACCTATCATGGCATTTCCATAGCCATTCCGAGATATATTGCCATGCAACTTCCATCATCATCATATACATGACTTGAGCATTTATCGTCATATTGCTTTGCATGATCGTAAGATAGCTAGCATGATGTTTTCATGGCTTGCCCGTTTTTTGATGTCATTGCTACGCTAGATCATTGCACATCCCGGTACACCGCCGGAGGCATTCATATAGAGTCATATCTTTGTTCTAGATATCGAGTTGTGATATTGAGTTGTAAGTAAATAAAAGTGTGATGATCATCATTATTAGAGCATTGCCCCAGTGAGGAAAGGATGATGGAGACTATGATTCCCCCACAAGTAGGGATGAGACTCCGGACAAAAAAAATAAAAAAAATAAAAAAAGGAGAAAGGCCAAAAAAAGAGAAGGCCCAAAAAAAGAGGAAAAAAAAGAAAACAAAAAATGAGAGAAAAAGAGAGAAGGGGCAATGTTACTATCCTTTTACCACACTTGTGCTTCAAAGTAGGACCATGTTCTTCATATAGAGAGTCTCTTGAGTTATCACTTTCATATACTAGTGTGAATTTTCATTATAGAACTTGGCTTGTATATTCCGATGATGGGCTTCCTCAAATGCCCGAGGTCTTCATGAGCAACCAAGTTGGATGCACACCCACTTAGTTTCAGTTTGAGCTTTCATATACTTATAGCTCTAGTGCATCCGTTGCATGGCAATCCCTACTCACTCACATTGATATCTATTGATGGGCATCTCCATAGCCTGTTGATATGCCTAGTTGATGTGAGACTATCTTCTCCTTTTTGTCTTCTCCACCATCATATTCTATTCCACCTATAGTGCTATGTCCATGGCTCACGCTCATGTATTGCGTGAAAGTTGAAAAGGTTTGAGAACATCAAAAGTATGAAACAATTGCTTGGCTTGTCATCAGGGTTGTGCATGATGTAAATATTTTGTGTGGTGAAGATGGAGCATAGCCAGATTATATGATTTTGTAGGGATGAGCTTTCTTTGGCTATGTTATTTCAATAAGACATAATTGCTTGGTTGGTATGCCTGAAGTATTATTGTCTTTATGTCAAAAGATAGATTATTGCTTTGAATCACTCATTTCTTAATATTCATGCCATGATTAGACATATGATCAAGATTATGCTAGGTAGCATTCCACATCAAAAATTATCTTTTTTTATCATTTACCTACTCGAGGACGAGTAGGAATTAAGCTTGGGGATGCTGATACGTCTCCGTCGTATCTATAATTTTTGATTGTTCCATGCCAATATTATTCAACTTTCATATACTTTTTGGCAACTTTTTATATTATCTTTGGGACTAACATATTGATCCAGTGCCCAGTGCCAGTTCCTGTCTATTGCATGTTTTTGGTTTCGCAGAATATCCATATCAAACGGAGTCCAAACGGGATAAAAACGGATGGAGCTTATTTTTGGAAAATATGGAAAATTCGGAAGGAAAATTAACGCGAACCAGTGCCCGAGGTGGTCACGAGGCAGGGAGGCACCCCCCCTTAGGGCGCACCCCTACCCTCGTGAGCCCACCGTAAGGCGGTTGACACTCTTCTTTTGCCGCAAGAAAGCTAATATTTGGAAAAAAATCACGGCGAAGGTTTCAGGCCAATCGGAGTTACGGATCTCCATATATATACGAAACGGTGAAACAGAGCCAGAACAGAACGGAGAACCAAAGAGAAACAGAGAGATAGATCCAATCTCGGAGGGGCTCTCGCCCCTCCCATGCCATGGAGGCCAAGGACCAGAGGGGAAACCCTTCTCCCATCTAGGGAGGAGGTCAAGGAAGAAGAGGAAGAAGGGGGCTCCTCTCCCCCTCTCCTCCGGTGGCGTCGGAACGCCGCCGTGGCCATCATCATCATCATCATCACTGCGATCTTCACCAACACCTCCGCCATGTTCACCAACATCTCCATCACCTTCCCCCCTCTATCTACATCGGTCCACTCTCCCGCAACCCATTGTACCCTCTACTTGAACATGGTGCTTTATGCTTCATATTATTATCCAATGATGTGTTGCCATCCTATGATGTCTGAGTAGATTTTCATTGTCCTATCGGTGGTTGATGAATTGCTATGATTGATTTAATTTGCTTGTGGTTATGTTGCTGTCCTTTGGTTCCCATCATATGAGCGCGCGTGGATCACACCATAGGGTTAGTTGTATGTTGATAGGACTATGTATTGGAGGGCAAGAGTGACAGAAGCTTCAACCTCGCATAGAAATTGATGTATACGGGATTGAAGGGGGACCAATATATATTAATGCTATGGTTGGGTTTTACCTTAATGAACATTAGAAGTTGCGGATGCTTGCTAATAGTTCCAATCATAAGTGCATAGAATTCCAAGTAAGGGATGACATGCTAGCAGTGGCCTCTCCCACATAATACTTGCTATCGGTCTAGTAAAGTAGTCAATTGCTTAAGGGACAATTTCGCAACTCCTACCACCACTTTTCCACACTCGCTATATTTACTTTAGTTTCTTCTTTACCTTAACAGCCCCTAGTTTTATTTTCGTGCTCTTTACTATCTTGCAAACCTATCCAACAACACCTACAAAGTACTTCTAGTTTCATACTTGTTCTAGGTAAAGCAAACGTCAAGCGTGCGTAGAGTTGTATCGGTGGTCGACAGAACTTGAGGGAATATTTGTTCTACCTTTAGCTCCTCGTTGGGTTCGACACTCTTACTTATCGAAAACTGTTGCGATCCCCTATACTTGTGCGTTATCAGCCACATGCATATCCTAGCTAGGACACTCACGTGTAATCATGTCTTCTCAAAATAACATGGCCAAAGAAAGCTATCCCTACATAATCATATAGTCTGGCTATGCTCTATCTTCATTACACAAAATATTTAAATCATGCACAACCCCGATGACAAGCCTAGCAATTGTTTCATACTTTTGATGTTCTCAAACTTTTTCAATCTTCACGCAATACATGAGCGTGAGCCATGGACATAACACTATAGGTGGAATAGAATGGTGGTTGTGGAGAAGACAAAAAGGAGAAGATAGTCTCACATCAACTAGGCGTATCAACGGGCTATGGAGATGCCCATCAATAGATATCAATGTGAGTGAGTAGGGATTGCCATGCAACAAATGCACTAGAACTATAAGTGTATGAAAGCTCAAAAAGAAACTAAGTGAGTGTGCGTCCACCTCGCTTGCTCACGAAGACTTAGGGCATTTTGAGGAAGCCCATCATTGGAATATACAAGCCAAGTTCTATAATGAAATATTCCCACTAGTATATGAAAGTGACAACATAGGAGACTCTCTATCATGAAGATCATGGTGCTACTTTGAAGCACGAGTGTGGTAAAAGGATAGTAGCATTGCCCCTTCTCTCTTTCTCTCATTTTTTGTTTTGTTTTTTGGGCCTTCTCTTTTTTATGGCCTCTTTTTTTTCTCTTTTTTTATTTTTCGTCCGGAGTCTCATCCCGACTTGTGGGGGAATCATAGTCTCCATCATCCTTTCCTCACATGGGACAATGCTCTAATAATGATGACCATCACACTTTTATTTACTTACAACTCAAGCATTACTACTCGATACTTAGAACAAAATATGACTCTATGTGAATGCCTCCGGCGGTGTACCGGGATGTGCAATGAATTAAGAGTGACATGTATGAAAGAATTATGAACGGTGGCTTTGCCAGAAATACGATATCAACTATATGATCATGCAAAGCAACATAACAATGATGGAGCGTGTCATAATAAACGGAACGGTGGAAAGTTGCATGGCAATATATCTCGGAATGGCCATGGAAATGCCATAATAGGTAGGTATGGTGGCTGTTTTGAGCAAGTTAAATGATGGGTTTATGGTACCGGCGAAATTTGCGCGGTACTAGAGAGGCTAGCAATGGTGGAAGGGTGAGAGTGCGTATAATCCACGGGCTCAACATTAGTCATAAAGAACTCACATACTTATTGCAAAAATCTATTAGTTATCAAAACAAAGTACTACGCGCATTCTCCTAGGGGGATAGATTGGTAGGAAAAGAACATCGCTTGTCCCCGACCACCACTCTTAAGGAAGACAATCAAAAAATAAATCATGCCACGACTTCATCACATAACGGTTCACCATATGTGCATGCTACGGGAATCATAAACTTTAACACAAGTAGCTCTCAAATTCACAAATACTCAACTAGCATGACTCTAATATCACCATCTTCATATCTCAAAACAATCATCAAGTATCAAACTTCTCATAGTATTCAATGCACTCTATATGAAAGTTTTTATTATACCCATCTTGAATGCCCATCATAGTAGGACTAATTTTATAACCCAAGCAAATTACCATGCTGTTCTAAAGACTCTCAAAATAATATCAGTGAAGCATGAGAGTTCATCTATTTCTTCAAAATAAAACCACCGACGTGCTCTAAGAAGATATAAGTGAAGCACTAGAGCAAATGACAAACTACTCCAAAAGATATAAGTGAAGATCAATGAGTAGTGGAATAATTATGTAACTATATGAAGACTCTCTAACATTTAAGAATTTTAGATCCTCGTAATTTATTCGAACAACAAGCAAAACAAAAGAAAATAAAATGACTCTCCAAGCAAAACACATATCATGTGGTGAATAAAAATATAGCTCCAAGTAAGGTTACCGATAGACGAAGACGAAAGAGGGGATGCGTTCTGGGGCATCCCCAAGCTTAGGCTCTTGGTTGTCCTTGAATATTACGTTGGGGTGCCTTGGGCATCCCCAAGCTTAGGCTCTTGCCACTCCTTATTCCATAGTCCATCGAATCTTTACCCAAAACTTGAAAATTTCACAACACAAAACTCAACAGAAAACTCGTAAGCTCCGTTAGTATAAGAGAGCAAATCACCACTTAGGTACTGTCAAGACAAGATTCATAATTTTTCCCACATGATGCCTACTGTACCATATAATTTCTACAATTTATATCAATAAATATAAGCCATAGAAACTAGAAAACAAGCAAAATACGCATCGAAAACAGAATCTGCCTAAAAGAGAACAGTCTGTAGTAATCTGTAAGTCTCGAATACTTCTATAACTCCAAAAATCCTAAGAAATTAGGAAGTCCTAGGCAATTTTTATATTGATCTACTGCAGTTGGAATTGGTATTTTATCATCTCTGGTAAAAAATGAAAATTATTTTCGTGAGCGCATACTTACTGTTTTTATCAGCAAGATCAAACAATAATCACCCAAGAAGATCCTAAAGGCTTTACTTAGCACAAACACTAATTAAAACATAAAAAACACAATCATAACAGAGGCTAGATGAATTATTTATTACTAAATAGGAACAAAAGGCAAAGAACAAAAATAAAATTGGGTTGCCTCCCAACAAGCGCTATCGTTTAATGCCCCTAGCTAGGCATGATGATTTCAATGATGCTCTTATAAAAGATAAGAATTGAAACATAAAGAGAGCATCATGAAGAATATGACTAGCACATTTAAGTCTAACCCAATTCCTATGCATAGGGATTTTGTGAGCAAACAATTTATGGTAACAATAATCAACTAGCATAGGAAGGCAAAACAAGCACAACTTCAAGATTTTAAGCGCATAGAGAGGAAACTTGATATTATAGCATCCCCAAGCTTGGTATAAACATTAATTGCAGCAAATAAATTCTCAAACATGTCATTCTCATCAAACATAGCATCCGCAAGCTTGGGCCTTTTCATATCATAAGCATAATCACTCTCATCATTAATATTATGGATAGCACCAATATTATAGCAACTATTATCATCACAATGAGTAATAGGAGCAACATCATTTGGGAGGGATACCTTTTTACCTTTGCTTCTATGTCTTTTCTTTTTCTTCTTCGCATCATGTGTGGGTTTAACCCTCTTTTTGGAGCTCCTTATTAATGAGATTGGTTGGATAGAAGGCTCCTCCTCGTTACCTCATTAATCATAAGAAAAAAAAGGAGTATTTTGGGAAATCTCTTCCCTTTCATTAGTATTCTCTTCATATTATATTTGTTTTGTTGACTTTATGTAATTGGAAATGTAAGGATTTTCAATGCAATTCACCGCACAATACATATAAATTTCCTCTAGATCAAAATCAAGAACTTTATCGAGGACAAATTCTGGAAGATCCTTAGTTATACGCTTCATTTCTTCATAACCCACAAGCAAACTAAGTTCATTATGACGTGCAAGGGAAATCAAGTTATCACAATTTTTGGACACGATTCGATCATGAAAAAATTTGCATTGGATATTTAAATGACCACGTTCATTGCAAAGTTCATAAGGATGGCTAAGAAAATTGAAATTTTCAGCACAAACATCTAGTCTTTCTTGCAACCATTTAGTTTCTAAATACTTATGCCTCTTGCAAAATATATCTTCCCTATTTGGTGTGTACTTGCAAACTCTATGCACTACACAAAAATTGACATGCTTATAAGACACATTTTCATCATGACTAGTGCAATCATCAATAGTACTATGGATATTCAAAGAGTTCGTCCTAACAATATTGCAATCATGCTCATCATTCAAAGATTTAGTGCCAAACATTTTAATGCATTCTTCTTCTAGCATTTTGGCACAATTATCGGAGTCCTTATTTTCTCCCTCAATTCCATTTTTTGTAGGTTTTTTATAGACTAAACTATTGATAAAACAAGAAACTAAAAGATTCGATTGCAAGATCTAAAGATATACCTTCAAGCGCTAACCTCCCCGGCAACAACGCCAGAAAAGAGCTTGATGTCTACTACACAACCTTCTTCTTGTAGACGTTGTTGGGCCTCCATGTGCAGAGGTTTGTAGGACAGTAGCAAATTTCCCTCAAGTGGATGCCCTAAGGTTTATCAATCCGTCGGAGGGGTAGGATGAAGATGGTCTCTCTCAAACAACCTTGCAACCAAATAACAAAGAGTCTCTTCAAATAAGTTTTGGATGTACTAGAATTTAAAAATGAAGATTCTCAATGTTTGAAATTTGTTGCACGAGGAGTAAACATGCACCCAGTGACACACATGTGTGTTTGCAATCCATTTAGGTGCACTGTCACGTGTGCATGTAACTCAAATTTGATTTTTGCACATTATACCCGTAGAAAATCAATCAATCAATGTACTAAAACGTCTTAATGATCTCTATGATTTTTTTCAAATTAAAACGTCCCTCCTTTGGTAACATGTATGTTCACCTCGGGATAATTAATTTAACATGCATCGTAGTTGCGGTAGATTCGCGGTGTGTGTGTGGGTGTGTGCGTCTGGGGGTGGCGGGTGGCTTGCAGTACACTATGAGTTGTGAGCCACCGTGTGGGTTGTCCGTTTTGTTAGGCAAGTGTGACGCCCGGATAATCAAGCTACAGTAACCACACACTAATGGTGCCAGGACATCATATTTAAAAATTTGCTAAACCTCAATTGCTTAAAACCAAGTTTAAATTCAAATTCAAATAACAGGTCAGATTATAATTTATTAAAACAGTAGATTAAAAATGTTCCAACAGTTGTAAATAATCACTAACTAATTAAAAATCGTCAACCAAGAATATGGGGAATGTTTATATGCCTCTACGATAATTAAGCAGGAGCAAACAACATTTAAATTAACCTTTTAACATAAAAATATTTATCCTTTTCAAAATGATTTGAAACTTTGTATGCAGCTCTATTATATGAACCAATATTTATGTGCCAAATTTTGTATTCAACAAAATTCATTTGCTAGCTGGAACTAAATACAAAGCAGAAAAAGGAAAATAAAAAAACAAAAAAGGAATAACCCCCTCCCCGCTGGGCCCCAGCCCAGCTAATCAGTTGGCCGGCACAGCCGGCCACCCCGCTCGCCTGGCCTCCTAAGGCCCCACTGCCACCACTATGACCTAGCCCACGCCCCCACGATCCCCACTCCACCCATCTCTCCCCTCGCTCCCCTCCTGGCGCCGCCACCCTCCCACTAAGGCACAACGTGCGCCGTACAGGAGGCGCTTGCCCCTAGCGCTACCCGACGACCGCTGCTGCCAGGAGCCCCCCTCGTCGGAACCACCTCGCCGCCCTCCCTGCCGGACTCCCTCTGCCTCCTCTCGATCTGGATCGAGGGGATCCGCCCCGCCTCTACCTCGCCGACCACCGCCGCCCCGACCGTGCCGGCGCCGCCTCCTCGTCCCCTCCCCCAATGGCCTACAGCAGGCCTCGCCGCCCCGAACCCCAGCATCGCTCGTGAGTCGCGCCCCTCTCTTCTTCCCTCTCCTTGCGGTCACCGCGCCAACCCGCCTCGCTCGCGTCGTCGCGCACCGCCGGCCCCACCCATGTTTCGTTGCTGCTGCTGCCCGTGCCGAGACCCGCGCCGACCACACCCCCTGCATCCATGGCATGCCTCGTCGATGCACGCCTGCGCGCCGGCCATGGCCTTGGTCGCCCGCCGTGGCCAGCTCCTACTGCTACCGCACACTGGCCTCGCCCACCCCGGCCCCTCATGCTCCTCGCGCCGCCCCGCCTCCACCGCTTGCAGCCGCTCACGCGCCCACGGCCCTGCTCCCTGCCGGCTCCTGCCCGGCTGCAGCTCGCCGCTCCCATGCACGCACACCGGCGCGTGAAACCGCGCCCTACGTCGCCCCCAGGGCCGCCACTGCCGGGGCCGCGCCCTACTTCCCTGGCAAGCTGGCCGCCGGCACCCAGCGCCCGTCCCTCCCGCGTCGACCTGGGCGGGTGCCCAGCGCCCGTTCCAGGCGCCCGTTACCCCGCACCCGCGCGCCCGCTCCAGTGGCCTCTGTGCCACTGGGCAAGAGGCCCCACGCCCCTGAGAACGTTAAAAAAAGGGGAATTAAAAATAATTATTAATTAATTAATTAATTAAAGAGTTAATTAACTAATTAATTAACTTAATTAATCCTGTTTAATTAACCTAATCACTTAATTAAATTAACTAATCCTGTTTAGTTAACCTAAGTCAATGACAACTGGGACCCACGCGTCAGTTTGACCAAGTCAACTGACTCTTGATTGCGGACATCACCCTGATGTCATGCTGACATCATAATGGCATTTTCTAATTAAATTAATTTTGGTAATTCTAAAAATGATTTAAATCTTCTAAAAATAATATAAAATAAACCGTAACTCGGATGAAAATACTTTGTACATTAAAGTTGCTCAGAACGACGAGACGAATCTGGATATGCAGCCCGTT
This sequence comes from Triticum urartu, assembly GCF_003073215.2. Lineage (NCBI taxonomy): Eukaryota > Viridiplantae > Streptophyta > Magnoliopsida > Poales > Poaceae > Triticum > Triticum urartu. The sequence goes on from NC_053027.1 coordinate 422,233,692, forward strand.
CGTCCGCCACGCATCCCTAGTATAGCGAATACGCAACTTTTCCCCTCTGATTCATCTGTCCGAAAACGCGAAACACCGGGGATATTTTCCCGGTTGTTTTTCCCCTTCACCGATAACACCACCTACTACGTTAGCGCGCACCTAGCACCATTAATTGTCATGTCATGCATCGATATGCATCTGTTTGCATTTTATTCATTGTTTCTCCCCCCTCTTCTCTCTAGTAGACTATGAGACTGACGCCGCTGTTGGTGCCCCGACCGACTACGTTGTTGACGACCCCTACTTGCGAGAGCAACCAGGCAAGCCCCCCCTTTGATCACTAGATATCGCCTACTCTTCTCTATACTGCTTGCATTAGAGTAGTGTAGCATGTTACTGCTTTCCGTTAACCCTATTCTGATGCATAGCCTGTCCTTGCTACTACTGTTGTTACCTTTACCTGCTATCCTAATGCTTAGTAAATGATGCTAGTGTTTCATCAGTGGCCCTACACTCTTGTCCGTCTGCCATGCTATACTACTGGGTCGTGATCACTTCGGGAGGTGATCACGGGCATATGCTATATACTTTATACTGTTACATTACTTATGATACTGTTCGGAGTTGGGGGCTGAAGGGGCAGGTGGCTCCATCCCGGTAGAGGTGGGCCTGGGTTCCTGACGGCCCCCGACTGTTACTTTGTGGCGGAGCGACAAGGCAGGTTGAGACCACCTAGGAGAGAGGCAGGCCTGGCCCTGGTCGCCGTTCGCGGTTATTTCAAGATAACACGTTTAACGAGATCTTGGTATTTGATCTTAGTCTGGCCACTGGCCTATACGCACTAACCATCTACGCGGGGACAGTTAATTATGGGCACTCGACGTTGTGGTATCAGCCGAAGCCTTCGTGATGTCAGCGACTGAGCGGCGCGCGCCGGATTGGACCGTAAGCCTGCTCTTGTAGTAAGGGGGCTAGTTCTGCTTCCGGCCGCCCTCGCAACGTGCAGGTGTGCAATGGGCGATGGGCCCAGACCCCTGCGCCATAGGATTTAGACTGGCATGTTGAACTCTCTGTTGTGCCTAGGTAGGGCTGCGACGTGTTGATCTTCCGAGGTCGGGCATGACCCAGAAAAGTGTGTCCGGCCAAATGGGATCGAGCGTGTTGGGTTATGTGGTGCACCCCTGCAGGGAAGTTAAACTATTCGAATAGCCATGATCTTCGGTAACAGGACGACTTGGAGTTGTACCTTGACCTTATGACAACTAGAACCGGATACTTAATAAAACACACCCTTCCAAGTGCCAGATATAACCCGGTGGTCGCTCTCTAACAGGGCGACGAGGAGAGGATCATCGGTTAGGATTATGCTAGGCGATGCTACTTGGTTAACTACCATCTACTCTCTTCTTCTGCCGCAAGATGGAGGATACCAGAAGCGTAGTCTTCGATAGGACTAGCTATCCCTCTCTTATTCCGGCTTTCTGCAGTTCAGTCCACATATGATACCCCTTTTCCATTTGATATCAATGCATACATATGTAGTGTAGCTCCTTGCTTGCGAGTACTTTGGATGAGTACTCACGGTTGCTTTTCTCCCCCTTTTTCCCCCTTTCTATACCCGATTGCTGCGACCAGACGATGGAGTCCAGGAGCCAGACGCCACTGTCGATGTCGACTACTACTACTCGGGAGGTGCCTACTACTACGTGCAGCCCGCTGACGACGACCAGGAGTAGTTTAGGAGGATCCCAGGCAGGAGGCCTGCGCCTCTTTCGATCTGTATCCCAGTTTGTGCTAGCCTTCTTAAGGCAAACTTGTTTACTTATGTCTGTACTCAGATATTGTTGCCTCCGCTGACTCGTCTATGATCGAGCTCTTGTATTCGAGCCCTCGAGGCCCCTGGCTTGTAATATGATGCTTGTATGACTTATTTTATTTGTAGAGTTGTGTTGTGATATCTTCCCATGAGTCCCTGATCTTGATCGTACACGTTTGCGTGTATGATTAGTGTACGATTGAATCGGGGGCATCACAGCAAGTCGGTGCCACATTAGAGTCGTGAAATCATTATTTAAAACATTACACAACCCTATCACACATAAAGTTTTTGTCCACATGCAGTCGATGGTTGTCCTACATGACACTCGATACTCGCGTGTGACGCTTTCTGTGGGCCCGCGAGGTCGTCGTCCATCACTTTGACGAACAGCCGGCAGTGAGGTTAATTTGACCAGCAAGGTAGAATCTTTTTTGTTTGTGTTATGGTGGTATATAGTACGCGTCCTAGAGGTGGGAGGGGACTAGCATATATACTATACGTACGCGTCCGTGAACAAGTACACATCACTCAGTGTTAGGACTTTTTGGTTTCTGAGGCACGTGCCACATCAAAATTGTGAAATTGGTTATTCAAACATCACACAACACCTTTTGGGCCACATGCATATCCTAGCTAGGAGACTCACGTGTGACGCTTCCATATGTGGGCCCATGAGGCCATCGTCGATGCATGCATGCATCACTTTGACCTACATCGGGAGAGGTTAATTAATTTCACCATCGACGAGGATTATTTTGAGTTGTACACGACAGGAGCATATAGTATGCAATGAAGAGGGGGAAGGGGACCATCATATGTAGTACGCTTGATATGAACCTCGCTCTCTGTGGGTGCAGGGTTTACGGTTTTTGAGGCATGTGGCACATCAAAGTTGTGCATTTTGGGTATTCAACATATATATGTTTGGCCCACATGCAAATCGGTGGTGGTTCTCTTCTCGCACCCACTTAAGCGGTTATCAGGGATATCGACGCTTTCCATTTGTGGGACCGCTTGGTTGATGTCTACTACACAACCTTCTTCTTGTAGACGTTGTTGGGCCTCCAAGTGCAGAGGTTTGTAGGACAGTAGCAAATTTCCCTCAAGTGGATGACCTAAGGTTTATCAATCTGTGGGAAGCGTAGGATGAAGATGGTCTCTCTCAAACAACCCTGCAACCAAATAACAAAGAGTCTCTTGTGTCCCCAACACACCCAATGCAATGCTAAATTGTATAGGTGCACTAGTTCGGTGAAGAGAAGGTGATACAAGTGCAATATGGATGGGAGATATAGGTTTTTGTAATCTGAAAATATAAAAACAGCAAGGTAGCAAGTGGTAAAAGTGAGCGTAAACGGTGTTGCAATGCTAGGAAACAAGGCCTAGGGTTAATACTTTCACTAGTGCAAGTTCTCTCAACAATAATAACATAATTGGATCATATAACAATCCCTCAACATGCAACAAAGAGTCACTCCAAAGTCACTAATAGCGGAGAACAAATGAAGAGATTATTGTAGGGTACGAAACCACCTCAAAGTTATCCTTTCTGATCGATCTATTCAAGAGTCCGTAGTAAAATAACACGAAGCTATTCTTTCTGTTCAATCTATCCTAGAGTTCGTACTAGAATAACACCTTAGGACACAAATCAACCAAAACCCCAATGTCACCTAGTTACTCCAATATCACCTCAAGTATCTGTGGGTATGATTATACGATATGCATCACACAATCTCAGATTCATCTATTCAACCAACACAAAGAACTTCAAAGAGTTTCCCCAAAGTTTCTACCGGAGAGTCAAGACGAAAACGTGTGCCAACGCATATGCATAAGTTCACGAGGTCACGGAACTCAGAAGTTGATCACCAAAACATACATCAAGTGGATCACGTGAATATCCCATTGTCACCACGGATAAGCACATGCAAGACATACATCAAGTGTTCTCAAATCCTTAAAGACTCAATACGATAAGATAACTTCAAAGGGAAAACTCAATCCATTACAAGAGAGTAGAGGGGGAGAAACATCAAAAGATCTAACTATAATAGCAAAGCTCGTGATACATCAAGATCGTTCGAATCAAGAACACGAGAGAGAGAGAGAGAGAGATCAAACACACAACTACTGGTACATACCCTCAGCCCCGAGGGTGAACTACTCCCTCCTCGTCATGGAGAGCGCCGGGATGATGAGGATGGCCACCGGAGAGGGATTCCCCCCTCCGGCAGGGTGCCGGAACAGGTCTAGATTGGTTTTCGGTGGCTACAGAATCTTGCAGCGGCGGAACTCCCGATCTAGGTTATTTTCTGGAGGTTTCCGTATTTATAGGAATTTTTGGCATCGGGAACAAGTCAGGGAGGTGCCTGAGTCGTCCACGAGATAGGGCGGCGCGCCTAGGGGGGTAGAGTGCGCCCCCACCCTCGTGCATGGCCCGGGACTCTTCTAGCCCAACTCTTTTACTCTGGGCTTCTTTTGGTCCAAAAAAATCATCAAAAATTGGCACGTCAATTGGACTCCGTTTGGTATTCCTTTTCTGTAAAACTCAAAAATAAGGAAAAACAGAAACTGGCACTGGGATCTAGGTTAATAGGTTAGTCCCAAAAATCATATAAAATAGCATATAAATGCATATAAAACATCCAAGGTTGATAATATAATAGCATGGAACAATAAAAAATTATAGATACATTGGAGACGTATCATTGGTCCATCACTACTTTTTGCCTGACAACAAGAGAGGTTAATTTGACTTAGGAGGGGATTATTATTTATGCTCTGGGATGACATGCGTGATACAGCTTGAGCACACACACATGCATGTGTACACATGAATGCCTCCCATCGAGTCGAAGTGGCTAGTACAACGACACATCATGAACCGATCTGGCTCTGTGTGGGGAGCTAGTGTATGATTTTTGACACACGCGCCACATCAATGTTATGTATTCAAACATGCATGCATGCATCACCTCCATACATATGCGTGTAGTGGTTGCCTTCAAACGGTACACTCCCTCGCGTGGTTATCGGCGACAAGCCTGTATATTCGTGGGCCCGCGTGGACATCCATGATCACGTGACCAACAACAAGATAGGTTACCATGGCGTATTCTTCATTTGGTTCATGTTATCGTAGTATAGGTCATGGTGAGATTCAGACCTAATTATGTTTGAGCGCATATACTATGCATGCATGAATCCCCGTCGTTGGCTTGAAGTGTGGTGTAACATACATATGCATCGTCAACCTAACCCTCACTCAGTCTGGGGATTTCTAGTTCGAAATCACGATGCCACATCAAAGTTGTTCCATTGTTACTCAAAAACACACCTCGCCATACATATGTTTGGGCCACATGCATGCAGTGGTTGTCTTCAGGGACTAGCTACTTGCGTGATTATTGGCGAGCTAGCCCATCTCCGGGGTCGCATGGACAGCCATCACTTTGACCAACAACAAGAGAGAGGTTGTACGACCAAGGTGGATTATTCTTGGTCCATTTTACGATCCATCTTGGTGAGATATATGCCTCTCTGGCCCGCTAACTGAAAGTGTGTGTGTGTGGGGGGGGGGGTTGCTACTTCGCACTTTGCTAGGTGAATCTTGGTTGGGGGGAGGCATGCATTCATAGCTTAGGATTCCCTTCATGGCGACACGAGGGGGGGTGGGGGGCTGCTAGCTACTTAGCACTTTGCTAGGTGAACCTTGGTTGGGGGAGGCGACATGATTCATAGCTTAGGGTTCCCTTCGTCCTGACACGAGGGAGGGGGCTGCTAGCTACTTCACACTTTGCTAGGTGAACCTCGGTTGGGTCGGGGGGGGCATGCATTCATAGCTTAGGAATCCCTTCGTGCCGACATGAGGGAGGGGGGCTGCTAGCTACTTCGCACTTTGCTAGGTGAACCTCAGTTGGGGGGGGCATGTATTAATAGCTTAGGATTCCCTTCGTGCCGACACGAGGGAGGGGGGCTGCTAGCTACTTCGCACTTTGCTAGGGTGAACCTCGGTTGGGGGGGCATGCATCCATAGCTTAGGATTCCCTTCGTGCCGACACGAGGAGGGGGAGGGGGCTGCTAGCTACTTCGCACTTTGCTAGGTGAAAGAGCCTCGGTTGGGGGGCATGCATTCATAGCCTAGGATTCCCTTCGTGCCGACACGAGGGAGGAGGGGGCTGCTAGCTACTTCGCACTTTGCTAGGTGAACCTCGGTTGGGGGGAGGGGGCATGCATTCATAGCTTAGGATTCCCTTCGTGCCGACACGAGGGGGGTGGGGGGGTGGGGGCAAGCAATACAGTGCGCTTTGCGAGAGAGGTGCCACATCGAAGTTGCATTTGGTATTTGAAAATCAAGCCACCCTTTTGATACGTAAATTTTGTCCACATGCAAGTGTGTTCGTGTTCTGACCCTCTCCCGCGTCATTTTCACCAAATTTATGAACATTAGATAAGTTGGATGACACAACAAACACAGTTCACTCAAACTAACTTTGTGCCACGCCGGTGCACCTGTCACACACACCCGCATAGTACATTGGGCTCCACGAGGCTCCCCCTCTCAAAAATATCTGCCTGCCTCGAGGGTTTTTCTGTTTCATAACACACGGTTGTTATCTCCAGACCGTGTGCGATGTTTCTTGTTCCCAATCCCGCCTGCATCCCTAGAAAATATCTTCCTGCCTCAAGGGTTTTTCTGTTTCATAACACACAGTTATTATTTCCAGACCGGGTGCGATGCACTATCATCAAAATTTTCAATAGCCCGGCATTTCAATCCCACGTAGTAAAATTTTCAGCACCCGCGTCATTTCCACAAACACCCCACGCCCCCTCCACACACACACACACACACCCCAAAACCTCCTCGGGCGGGCGCGCACACACACACACCCTCCCTCGCTCGAAACCCTAGCAAGGTCCCCACCGCCGCCGCAATGCCTCCATTGTCAACATCTGCCAGTTTGCCCGTGCAGCTTACCCACCGATCTCCATACCCAGGCCGCCCTTAGTTTCTTAGATGACGCCTGCCAAACGCCCCCTTTCCCACAGATCCCCATCCCCATTCCCCACTCCAGAGCGTCGCAGCCTAAGCCCGGCTACACTTCTCGTGGAGCTCGAGGAGCGACTGACCCAAAAGAGGTGTATAGCTGTCTCTTCGCCCGACATCGCCAAGGAAGCTGACAACCATTACTGGTAGCAGGCACTTAACCAGAGGGCTAGAGTATGCGGGCATGTCTCATCCGCCGGCTACGACATCGAGGTCATCGACGGCCTGAGGCGGGCTATGTCACAGGTTAAGTGGCCCACCCCAACCCCTCAGGTTCAACCGCCGTCGATCTCATCCATGGCCCCGCCGCTGATCTCCTCTCGCTCGTTGTCAACAATTTGCCATTCTACATCGCCATCGAGCCCCTTTTGTCATTTCTGAAGGACATGTTCTGCGACGCTGGCTTGGGATCCATAGCTACCAAGTTAGACCTCATCGACGGCGACCACGAGGAGGGCACCCTCTTCGGCTCTTCCAAGGGGAAAGATCCCATCTGATATTCCAAGGGGAAAGCGCCAGTCCACGATATCAGGGAGGGCACCCTACAGCCGTGCTCTTCCAAGATGAAGGAGCCCATCTGCGACAACATGGAGCGCATCCAGGGTCCGTGCTCTTCCCAGGGGAACGAGCCCATCTATGACAAGTGAGGAAACCCATGATTTGTTTTGTTGTGCCTCTTCACAGGGGGAAACCCATGATTTGTTTTGTCAAGTCCCTTTTGTAGTGTATTGAGAATATGTCCAGTTTTAATTGCGATATCTGGTTGTTTGCAGTATGCCTTGTTTATTTCAGTTGTTCACAATGTGATGCTCTATATGTGCAATTATTTCCTGTGCAGTACATTTCATAAATCCAGTTTTAAACATACCGATAGGAATGCATATATTTGCTTGTTGTTAAGCCTGTTATAGCTAGCATATGCCTCTTTTAAAGTTTTTTGATTGTTCGGTTGTTTGTAGTTAGCACATGTCCAGTTTCAAATGCTATCTTTGGTTGTTCGTAGCACTATTACAGGATGGTCCAAACGCGACACTACGATCAGAGACCCTTCGATGAAACTATGTGTGATGCCATAATTGCAAACGATGGTGTAAAAGAACTGTTAAAAAAGGTGCAAAACATTTGCGATGGCGGAACTATCAAACACGGTTCAGATTTTAGATACGTGTGCGATGCAGGGCATACAGTTCAGCTCAATGAACTGTTTGCGATGAGGCGGAACAAAAGAAACGGGCAGCCTGATGAAAGCGTGTGTGATATGGAGCATACGGTTCACTCGGATGAACTGTTTGTTATTAGGCAACACAAAAGAAATGGTCAGCCAGATCAAGGTGTGTGTGATACATGGCAAACAGGTCTGTAATCAGAAATGTGTGCCAAGACCAATAATAACACAGATGATTGCTGCTAATAAGCCGTGTGATTTTCTCTGTCTACACTAGAATAACATGTATATATAACTAAAATGAACATCCAATTACATAAGTGACTATATAGATCATTCGCACACACTTCAATAAACAATTACGTGCATTCTAAAGTAGGAGAAACGATCGTCTAGTCATCTACTTCTTGTGACGCTCCCGCCACTGCTATCTAGATCGATCCCTCGTCTGGGTCAGGAAGAAGACAGTTCCTCATGTCAACGATCCGCCTATACATCTCGTAGCTTGTGTACGTGTCCATGGCCGCGTACTTGACATGTTGTTCATCCAGTCTCTTATGCCACACACTGTGCCAGGCGTTCCTGTTCTTATTGCTCTCATTCTTCATCTTCATGTAGTAGGGGTTGATGATGGCCGAGGCGAGGTCAACCAAGGAGTCCAGTTTGTTTTTGTCGTTGCCCCATACCTTGTAGTGGCTTTGGATGTTGACAAGATTCGGACATTTTAAGTCCGAAACCTTGAGCGCTTTTAGATCGTTGGTGGTGTCCACCGTAGGGAAACTGTAGTCGGAGTTGTTGATAAACCTAGAGAAATGCTCGCAAGGCCTTGTGGCAAGGTGGTAGTGGTAGACGAGGACGTCATGTCACACGCACAACTGGGCGACGACAACCTTCTAATCGTGCCCGGCACGACCGATGGTGTACTCGAGGTCGAAGCCAACCACTTGGAACTTGTCCTCGGCAAGGAACTGCTCCATAGTTTGGACGGAGCTCTCCACCGAGACCGGATTGTTCGTGTACACCACCGAGAGGGCCTTCCCCCTCATGTGGGTGTCTACTATGAGATGCGTGGTGAACTGCCCGCCGTTGTCGTCGTCGGCTGCTGGGAGCGCCATTGGAACCGCTGGATGTCCTCTTTGTATGTGTCCTCATGGGTGTGCTTATTGTGTCGTGTGAGACGAGAGATGAAGGTAAATGGCCGCATGAATAAAAGGGGGCCGGGCGGCATGGATGTAACGCCCCGAGACCGATGTGCCAGGTGTCTTCCAATTATTCGCTGTTGTTGCCTTGTCATTGCTTGTGTGTCTTGCATGTCATATCATGTCATCATGTGCATTTCATTTGCATACATGTTCGTCTCATGCATCCGAGCATTTTTTTCCCCGTTGTCCGTTTTGCAATCCGGCGCTTCTATGTCACCCGGTGTCCTTTTCTACCTCTCTTCGTGTGTGGGTGTTAAACGTTTTCGGATTGGACCGAGACTTGTCATGCGGCCTTGGTTTACTACCGGTAGACCGCCTGTCAAGTTTCGTGCCATTTGGACTTTGTTTGATACTCCAACGGTTAACCGAGGGACCGAAAAGTCCTCGTGTGTGTCGCAGCCCAACACCCCTCCAAAGTGGCCCAAAACCCACCTAAACATGTTCCTTCATCTAGAGTGTTCGATCATGATCGCGTGGCCAAAAACCGCACCTCATTTGGACTCTCCTAGCTTCCTCTACCTATATATATATGTGGCTCTCCCCGAAAAATCCCCCAGTCCAAACCCTAACCGTCTTCCTCCTTGCGCCGCCGGACATGTCCAACCGCGCCGGACATGTCCGCCGAACATGTCGCGCCGGCCAATCTCCTCGCGGCACCTCAGCAGCTCCGCCTCCGCGCCCAATCCCGCGTCGACACCTCAGCCGACCGCTCCTCTCTCTCTCTCTCCTCCGCACCCGCCGCCGGCCCGCGGGGCCCGGAGCCGGCCCGCCCGAGCCGCAACCAGGCCCGAGCGCCCGCTCCCCCGCGTGCCGCCCGCTGCCTGCTCCGCCCGCCGCCGCCGCCGCTACGCTCGCCGCCGGCCGCAGCCTCCACCGCGCGCCGCCCCGCCACCGCTGCGCCTCATCGCCGCTGCGCTCGTCGTCGGCGCCGCCGCCTTCATCCGTGCCGCCCCGCTCATCTCCGATCGCCGGCGCCATCCACCGCCTCGCCGGCGTCGTCCACCGGCGCCGCCCCCGCACGCTCGCCGAAGCCCGACCCATCCCGTCGGAGTACGTCCTCGAGCTCGCCGGAGTTACTCCGGCCGGATCCGGAGAGAGTGGGATGAGATCCACCACTCCCCCGATCCAAACACGCCTCGGTCCAGATCCGGATCCCTCCGTCCCGCACGTCTCTGTCCCGGGTTGACTTTCCACAAGAGGTCGAAATTCTTCTAAGTCCCCAGATTCCAGTATTTTTATGCATTTTCATCGCATCATAACTCCCTCGTCGTAGCTCCGATTCGTGCGTGTAGCATATCAAAATGTTCGTCTCGACGAGTACATCATTTCATCTCATTACATCATTTTCTTTTGAGCTCATCTTGATGCCCGAAATGCTGTTGGAAGAGGGCTATGTGAGGAATATGTCAGATCTGTTTCAGCAAATGGCCTTTTGTCATTTTTGCCATGATTAATGTGTGCATGCTATGATCTTCAGATCTACATGTATTTTGTTATATGCCATGCCATCTTTACAGTGGTGTATGTCATGTATTTTTGTGATCTTTTTGGTGACTAGCACAAGCATGCAAAGTAGCGTAATCGTCGATGTTGATTTCAGGGACTTATAATTTCACTAAGTCCTTGTCCTGATTTTTTTGTTATGCCATATGTTCATGTTGTTTCCTAGTGATCCGTGCCTCTTTTGAGGATGATCAGTAAGGATGTTTTGTTAATATTGTGGTGCTCTGTCCATCCATGTCTTTGTTTGCAATTATGGAGGACCCTAGCTTGAGTCAATCGAGCTCTACTTTTGCTATAAATTGTTCCTGGCAGATTGTTGACATGTTTAGCAATTTTTCCGAGCTTGTTGTTGTTGATCCGTGCATGCTATGTTGTTGTTCTTGACATGTATAGCTTCTATGCCATGTCTTCTTGATGGGTGTATGCTTAGTTTGTCATGCCATGTTTAGTAGTGAGTGCATCGAGCTCGTAAACATGCTTACTTGTTAAACTGTTTTGCATGCTCCAGTTTTTCACTAAGTCTAAATCTGTTTATCTTTTTGCTATGTTCACATGCTTGCAATTGTATTTTCTGATCCCTTTTGGCTTATGGTCACTAAGGGACTTTTGTTATATGTTTTGAGTAGCTTCATGTCATGCCTTGCTTTGCCATGTTATGTTCCAGTAGCATGTAGTTATCATGCTCGTAAGATTGCTTCCTGATGATAATTTCCTGATTTGTTGTTATATCACTAAGTCTGAAACCTGTTATCTTTTGCACTTTTGCCATGCTTGTTTGAGCTTGCTATTGAGTGAATTAGCCGTAGCTCAGTGTTCATCTTTTGTCAAGAATCATGAGTGGATCCCTGCCATGTATTTTGTTGTCATGTTTGAGCGCTGTAGCATATTTATCTTAATGCATTTAGATGACTACTTGTTTGTTTATCGCAGACTGGTGCCATATTTGTTTTGCTTGCCATTCCCAAACCGTGGATCCGATTCCGGTGATCTTTATATCGATTTCGACCGAAATCAACTCACCTTTCCAGTCGCACTCTTGGATTTCCAAGTTGAGGCCAGGTTCAATCATTCCTTTCCAAATCATGCATATGCACCGCATATCGCATCCCGCATATCATACCATGTTCGTGTGTTGGTTTTTTACTATGTTGTGTGCTTCTTTCCGGTGTTGCTTCTTCAGGTTGGTTCCGAAAACGTCGCATTTGTGAGGACCCGTTTGACTACTTCCGTTTGTCTTCTTCATGGACTCGTTCTTCTTCCTTGCGGGATTTCAGGCAAGATGACCATACCCTCGAAATCACTTCTATCTTTGCTTGCTAGTTGCTCGCTCTTTTGCTATGCCTATGCCGTGATACCTACCACTTGCTTATCATGCCTCCCATATTGTTGAGCCAAGCCTCTAACCCACCATGTCCTAGCAAACCGTTGTTTGGCTATGTTACCGCTTTGCTCAGCCCCTCTTATAGCGTTGTTAGTTGCAGGTGAAGATTGGAGTTTGTTCCATGTTGGAACATGGATATTTTGTTGAGATATCACAATATCTCTTATTTAATTAATGCATCTATATACTTGCTAAAGGGTGGAAGGCTCGGCCTTATGTCTGGTGTTTTGTTCCACTCTTGCCGCCCTAGTTTCCGTCATATCGGTGTTATGTTCCCGGATTTTGCGTTCCTTACACAGTTGGGTTATAATGGGAACCCCTTGACAGTTCGCTTTGAATAAAACTCCTCCAGCAAGGCCCAACCTTGGTTTTACCATTTGCCACCTAGCCTTTTCTTTTCCCTTGGGAGTCGCGCTCCCGAGGGTCATCATTATTTTAACCCCCCGGGCTAGTGCTCCTCTGAGTGTTGGTCCAACCTATCAGCCGCCGGTGCCCACCAGGGGCAACTTTGGGCTGGCATACCGGAAGTTTGGACAATCTGAGTGTGCCCTGAGAACGAGATATGTGCAGCTCCTATCGGGATTTTTTGGCACATTCGGACGGCTTTGCTGGACTTGTTTTTACCATTGTCGAGGATGTCTTGTAACCAGGATGCCGAGTCTGATCGGATTGTCTTGGGAGAAGGAATATCCTTCGTTGACCGTGAGAGCTTGTGATGGGCTAAGTTGGGACACCCCTGCAGGGATTGAACTTTCGAAAGCCGTGCCCGCGGTTATAGGTAGATGGGAATTGGTTAATGTCCGGTTGTAGAAAACCTGAAGTTGATCTTAAATTAAAATACATCAACCGCGTGTGTTACCGTGATGGTCTCTTCTCGGCGGAGTCCGGGAAGTGAACACGGTGTTGGAGTTATGCTTGACGTAGGTTGTTCTAGGATCACTTCTTAATCATAGATTCTCGACCGTGCTTTGCCTTCTCTTCTCGCTCTCATTTGCATATGTTAGCCACCATATATGCTAGTCGCTTGCTGCAGCTCCACCTCATACCTTTTACCCTTCCTATAAGCTTAAATAGTCTTGATCGCGAGGGTGTGAGATTGCTGAGTCCCCGTGACTCACAAATACTTCCAAAACCAGTTTGCAGGTGCCGATGATACCGTGCAGGTGATGCAACCAAGCTCAAGGAGGAGCTCGATGAAGATCTTGTCCTTTGTGTTGTTTCGTTCTAGTTGATCAGTAGTGGAGCCCAGTTGGGGACGATCGGGGATCTGTGTAGCTTTTGGGGTAGTCTTCTTTTAGTTTGGTTCCGTAGTCGGACCTTGATTGTATCTGGTTGATGTAATGCTTTATTCATGTAATTGTGTGAAGTGGCGACTGTAAGCCAACTATGTATCTCTTTCCCTTATGTATTACATGGGTTGTGTGAAGATTACCTCACTTGCGACATTGCTTTCAATGCGGTTATGCCTCTAAGTCGTGCTTCGACACGTGGGAGATATAGCCGCATCGAGGGCGTTACAGTGGATTCTCGGCGCGTCCGCATGGCAGTTTTTGCAACAGGTAACTGCATCGTCGCGCCGAGCCCGACGCAACCGCTTGCACATGAACGTGCGTGATTGTGCGCTGGCCCCAAACATTGGCAGCGCGCGTGGAGGGATGAGGGCAGAGCACCTGGAGGGACGCGAGAGTAGAGCGCGCGCGGCGGGACGCGAGCAGAGCGCGCCGCGGCCGCCTGAATCACAAGCAACCACACGCATAGAGCAGTTGAATAGGCAAGAAATGGTCGCCTACAAGCCGGCCGATAGTTGCATCGCTACGTAGAGAGCGGCCATGTGCTACCACCTCTGTCTAGTCTATAGTCTCCTTTATATTTTTTGCCATACTTTGCCCTCAAATTTAACCAACAAAATGTTAATGCATGTTTTAAAAATTATATAATTGGAAACTATGTTCAAATACAAATATATAATCTTTGGCGACATGTATTCGTATTTTACTAGTTAAATCATACTTATAAACCAGGACGGTGGTACATTAGGTAATTAAATCGCAAACGTTTTTTATTAACCGTATGTGTACATGGCCTTTCGTCCTCCTCTCGCACGTCTTGTCACCCCGCTGCCGCAGACGTCTTATAGCGCAAGCTTGCGCAGCGCGTGGGGGCGTTCTTTTGACCAAACGGTGGCGCCAATGAATCGTCGGTGAGCCCGTCCCCGCGCAACCTTGCAGGTTCCCATGCAAGCTTCCCGCCTGACTCGGTGAAATCCCTCAAAATCCCAATGCTTACAAGCCTGCTATAAAAACCCTCACGGCCGGCGAGTCCTGCGTCGCATTTTTCCCTCCCTCCCTGTAGCTTATCTCGTCTGCTTCTCCCACAATCGCCAATGGCACCAGTCCATCGTCGTCGCCCAGCCACTCCGTTGTCATCAGAGGACAGCTCCAGCTGGGAGGCTACACCGCGGCAGCAGCGCAGTCCCCGACGCAGTGGAGTGCGCGTGGCGTCCCTGTTGGGTGTGCGCGGAACACCCACCACACTCTCCGCTGCCGGTGCCCATCGGCAGCTGTTGCCGGCCGCCGTTGCCGCCACACCACCGTCAAAAGCCAGGGCCATCGCGCGCCCCACCGCCGTGGCCCGAAGGTGGGAGGTGGCCGTCATGGCCTCCACCCCACTGCTGGCCACTATGGACATCACCCGCTCCGCCACCGCGGCCCGAAGGCGGGAGGTGGCCACCACCCCATCGTCGGCCGCCGTGGCCGCCAGACCACCGTCGACCGCCGGGGTCATCACCAGCTCCACCACCACCGCCCGAAGGCGGAAGGCGGAGGTGGATGCCCGCACGTGCGTCAGCGACCTTGCGCGCTACACCGAGTTCCTGCAGGAGGAGGAGGAGCGCCTCGTCGAGCACGCAAAGAGCCTTACCGCCATCGTGGCTGCAGCACACGCCGCCTCAGAGGCGAGAAATCAGGATATCTACAAGGAGAACCACTGCTTCGAGAGGGGTCGTCTAGAGCGGCAGAGGGCATTTGAGGTGAGCGTCACTGAAGCTGCAACAGGGGCAGGCACCGTATTGCGGTTTCCCAGCTCGTCGGTAGGCTCCTCCTCCTCCACCTCTTACTGAGCGCGCTCGGCAGAGGAGAGGCAGCCGAAAGTAGTACAAAGCCCCTCCGCAGTAGTAGTAGTATTTAGGGTCTATTTTGTTCAGTTCATCTAACTATAGATGTGGTGGAACTGTACAACGTAGTTAAAATTAACTAGTATATATAGTTGAACTAGCTATTTCAGTACGTGGTTGACAACAATTGGGGAAAAGTTTGGTCGGTTCAGCTGTCGAGTTGAACTGTTTGTATAAATTAAGAACGACTGCTTAATCTATGAATGAAATCTAAGCTTAATTACTGAATTTTAGTTGCAAAAATTAGATACTGCTAGTAATTTTAGCTTCATATTTTAAAAAACCGCAGTGTTACAAGGATTGACAAATCTTACCAAATTGTTTATACGTGGTTGCACACGGGTCATCTAAAACAGCCGTTTGCATTGAAGGGATGCACAAATCCTGTGTTGCTCTCACTTTGCATACGGGTGTTCTATCTAAAATGTTTGCAATCAAGAGCAGCAGAAATCCTGCTCGGCACATTTTCATTTGGCTTCATGGGGAAGCTGTTGGTTTGCATATGGGTGTTCTAACTAAAATGTTTGTGATGATTGTTTTATATTTAAAAAGCGAATTAAACTGTGGCTTGGGCGCCATTAATGGAGAGGATCCGAGCAAGGCGGGTAGCCATGGAAGTCAAAGGGATCGTTTCCCAGTGAGCCTACGCAGCGTACAACTCGTACACTTCCCGGTGAGCCTGCGCATTCGAGGACAGCTTGCACGCTTCTCGGTTAGCCTATGCACCTGGCGGCGCTCGCACGCCTCCCCTTCAGTCAAGGTCAAGAAGCTGTCCGCACGGCACCTCCTACAGCCATTAAAACTAAGACACGTGGCGTCACGTGAATGGTTAACAGAGTGCACACGGTTTGAATTATACAAACGTTTGAGATATAAAAGTGGCAGCTATTTTTTCAAAATGCCTTTGTTGGCTGTCATTATTCGAGTGTGCCTTCTCTCAAAATGGACACGAAAATTACCACAGCATGTTGGGTGCCATTCCATGATAGCATGCCAAGTTTCATGAATTTCAGACGAGTTTTGGATTTACTAGGATTTAAAAACCAGGCATCTCAATGTTTTGCCGACAATCAACAGTGCCCCGGTGTTTGAAATTCATTCCCATTTCTTGCATGGGACTTAAGCATGCACCCAAGGACACAGATTCGATTTTCAACCAATTTATATGCACTGGAGCATGTGCATGTAGTTCAAATGTGAATTATGCACATAAATGCATTGAAAACTCAATTAATGCATAAAAATGTCCAAACAAACCCTGAAAAATCACAAATATTTACACAACACTCATGTTGTTCTATGTTGACGTGAGAAAAATTTGGAAGCAATAAGAGGCAATGGATATCGTTTCATCCCCAAAGGTGGGATGTTCCCTACCGAAAGCATGATGCCTGTTGTGAGAAGCTCTGGTTTGTGAGAAGCATATACCCAAACCTGCCCCAAACGGGACAAATTTTTTACCGTGGCATATTGATGCCGCTCCATGAAAGCATGCCAAGTTTCATGAATTTCAGACGGGTTTTGGATTTACTAGAATTTAAAAACGAGGCATCTCAATGTTTTGCCAGCAATCAACGGTGCCCTGGTGTTTGAAATTCATTCCCATTTCTTGCATGGGACCTAAGCATGCACCCAAGGACATAGATTTGATTTTTCAACCAATTTATATGCACTGGAGCATGTGCATGTAGTTCAAATTTGAATTATGCACATAAATGCATTGAAAACTCATTTAATGCATAAAAATGACCAAACGAACCACGAAAAATCACAAAAATTCACACAACACTCCTGTTGTTCTGTGTTGACACGAGAAAAAAAATTGAAAGCAATAAGAGGCAATGGATATCATTTCGTCCCCAAAGGTGGGACGTTCCCCACCGAAAACCATCATGCTTGTTGTGAGAAGCTCCGGTTTGTGAAAAGCATATACCCAAACCTGCCCCAAATGGGACAAAAAATTTACCACAACATCTTGATGCCGCTGCATGATAGCATGCCAAGTTTCATGAATTTCAGACGGGTTTTGGATTTACTAGAATTAAAAACCAAGCATCTCAAAGTTTTGTCGGCAATCAACGGTGCCCTGGTGTTTGAAATTCATTCCCATTTCTTGCATGGGACATAAGCATTCACCCAAGGACACATATTTGATTTTTCAACCAATTTATAAGCACTGGAGCATGTGCATGTAGTTCAAATTTGAATTATGCACATAAATGCATTGAAAACTCTATTAATGCATAAAAATGTCCAAACGAACCCCGAAAAATCACGAAAAATTGACACAACACTCCTGTTGTTCTATGTTGACACGAGAAAATTTTTGGAAGCAATAAGAGGCAGTGGATATCGTTTCGTCCCCAAAGGTGGGACGTTCCCTACCGAAACCATGATGCTTGTTGTGAGAAGCTTTGGTTTGTGAGAAGCATATACCCAAACCTGCCCCAAACGGGACAAAATTTTACCACGACATGTTGATGCCGCTCCATGAAAGCATGTCAAGTTTCATGAATTTCAGATGAGTTTTGGATTTACTAGAATTTAAAAACGAGGCATCTCAATGTTTTGCCGGCAATCAACGGTGCCCTGGTGTTTGAAATTCATTCCCATTTCTTGCATGGGACCTAAGAATGCACCTAAGGACACATATTTGATTTTTCAACCAATTTATATGCGCTGGAGCATGTGTATGTATTTCAAATTTGAATTATGGACATAAATGCATTTAGAACTCTGTTAATGCATAAAAATGTCCAAACGAACCCCGAAAAATCACAAAAATTCACACAACACTCCTGTTGTTCTATGTTGACACGAGAGAAAATTTGAAAGCAATAATAAGCAATGGATATCGATTTGTCCCCAAAGGTGGGACGTTCCCTACCGAAAACCATCATGCTTGTTGAGAAGCTCCGGGTTGTGAGAAGCATATACCCAAACTTTTTACCATGGCATGTTGATGCCGCTCCATGATAGCAAGCCAAGTTTCATGAATTTCAGACGGGTTTTGGATTTACTAGAATTTAAAAACCAGGCATCTCAATGTTTTGCCGACAGTCAACGGTGCCCTGGTGTTTGAAATTCATTCCCATTTCTTGCATGGGACCAAAGCATGCACCCAAGGATACATATTTGTTTTTTCATCCAATTTATATGCACTGGAGCATGTGCATGTAGTTCAAATTTGAATTATGCACATAAATGCATTGAAAACTCAGTTAATGCATAAAAATGTCCAAACGAATCCCGAAAAATCACAAAAAATCACACAACACTCCCGTTGTTCGATGTTGACACGAGAAAAATTTTGAAAGCAATAAGAGGCAATGGATATCGTTTCGTCCCCAAAGGTGGGACCTTCCCTACTGATACGTCTCCAACGTATCTATAATTTTTGATTGCTCCATGCTATATTATCTACTGTTTTGGACATTATTGGGCTTTATTATCCACTTTCATATTATTTTTGCGACTAACCTATTAACCGGAGGCCCAACCCAGAACTGCTGTTTTTTTGCCTGTTTTAGGGTTTCGAAGAAAAGGAATATCAAACGGAGTCCAAACGGAATGAAACCTTCGGGAACGTGATTTTCTCACCGAATACAACTCAGGAGACTTGGACCCTACGTCAAGACAATTAACAGGAGGTCATAGGGTAGGGGGCGCGCCTACCGCCCCAGGCGCGCCCTCCACCCTCGTGGGCCCCCTGTTGCTCCACCGACGTACTCCTTCCTCCTATATATACCTACGTACCCCCAAACGATCATATACGGAGCCAAAACCCTAATTCCACCGCCGTAACTTTCTGTATCCACGAGATCCCATCTTGGGGCCTGTTCCGGAGCTCCGCCGGAGGGGGCATCGATCATGGAGGGCTTCTACATCAACACCATAGCCTCTCTGATGAAGTGTGAGTAGTTTACTTCAGACCTACGGGTCCATAGTTAGTATCTAGATGGCTTCTTCTCTCTTTTTGGATCTCAATACAATGTTCTCCCCCTCTCTTGTGGAGATCTATTCGATGTAATCTTATTTTTGCGGTGTGTTTGTTGAGACTGATGAATTGTGGGTTTATGATCAAGTCTATCTATGAATAATATTTGAATCTTCTCTGAATTCTTTTATGTATGATTGGTTATCTTTGCAAGTCTCTTTGAATTATCAGTTTGGTTTGTCCTACTAGATTGATCGTTCTTGCAATGGGAGAAGTGCTTAGCTTTGGGGTCAATCTTGCGGTGTCCTTTCCCGGTGACAGTAAGGGCAGCAAGGCACGTATTGTATTGTTGCCATCGAGGATAACAAGATGGGGTTTTCTTCATATTGCATGAGTCTATCCCTCTACATCATGTCATCTTGCTTAAGGCGTTACTCTGTTTTTAACTTAATACTCTAGATGCATGTTGGATAGCGGTCGATGAGTGCTATAATAGTAGTAGATGCAGGCAGGAGTCGGTCTACTTGTCTCGGACGTGATGCCTATATACATGATCATACCTAGATATTCTCATAACTATGCTCAATTATGTCAATTGCTCAACAGTAATTTGTTCACGCACCATAGAATATTTATGCTCTCGAGAGAAGCCACTAGTGAAACCTATGGCCCCCGGGTCTATCTTTGTCATATCAATCTCCTACTACTTAGTTATTTAATTTGCCTTTATTTTACTTTGCATCTTTATCATAAAAATACCAAAAATATTATCTTATCATATCTATCAGATCTCACTCTCGTAAGTGGCCCTATAGGGATTGACAACCCCTATTTGCGTTGGTTGTGAGGATTTATTTGTTTTGTGCAGGTGTGAGGGACTCGCGCGTAGCCTCCTACTGGATTGATACCTTGGTTCTCAAAAACTGAGGGAAATACTTATGCTACTTTGCTGCATGATCCCTTCCTCTTCAGGGAAAACCAACGCAGTGCTGAAAGAGGTAGCAAGAAGGATTTCTGGCGCCGTTGCCGGGGACGTCTACGCAAAAGTCAACATACCAAGTACCCATCACATACCCTTATCTCCCGCATTACATTATTTGCCATTTGCCTCTCGTTTTCCTCTCCCCCCCCAGTTCACCCTTGCCGTTTTATATGCCCTCTCTCTCTATCCTCCCTCTCTTTCTCTATTTGCCCCCTTTTGTCCGCTTGCTTCTTGTTTGCTTGTGTGTTAGTTTGCTTGTTTGTCGCGATGGCTCAAGATAATACTAAATTGTGTGACTTCACCAATACCAACAACAATGATTTTATTAGCACTCCGATTGCTCCTCTTACCGATGCTAAATCTTGTGAGATTAATACTGCTTTGCTGAATCTTGTCATGAAAGATCCGTTCTCCGGCCTTCCTGGTGAAGATGTCGCTACCCATCTAAATAGCTTCCTTGATTTGTGTGACATGCAAAAGAAGAAAGATGTGGATAATGATATTGTTAAATTGAAGCTATTTCCTTTTTCGCTTAGAGGTCGTGCTAAAGCTTGGTTTTCGTCTTTGCCTAAAAATAGTATTCATTCATGGAACAAGTGCAAAGATGCTTTTATCTGTAAGTATTTTCCTCCCGCTAAAATCATCTCTCTTAGAAACGATATTATGAACTTTAAGCAACTTGATCATGAACATGTTGCACGAGCTTGGGAGAGAATGAAATTAATGATACGTAATTGCCCTACTCATGGTTTAAATTTGTGGATGATTATACAAAAAATTTATGCCGGATTGAATTTTGCTTCTAGAAATCTTTTGGATTCGGCTGCGGGAGGCACTTTTATGGAAATCACCTTAGTAGAAGCTACTAAACTCCTAGATAATATTATGGTTAATTATTCTCAATGGCATACTGAAATATCTACTAATAAAGGTGCGTGCGATAGAAGAAATTAATATTTTGAGTGGAAAGATTGATGAACTTTTGAAATTATTTGCTAATAAGAGTGTTTCTTCTAATCCTAATGATATGCCCTTGTCTACTTTGATTGAGAATAATAATGAATCTATGGATGTGAATTTTGTTGGTAGGAACAATTTTGGTAACAACGCGTATAGAGAAATTTCAATCCTAGGCCTTATCCTTGTAATCCCTTTAATAATTATGGTAATTCCTACAAAAATTCTTATGGAAATTATAATAATATGCCCTCTGATTTTGAATCTAATATTAAAGAATTTATTACTTCGCAAAAGAATTTTAATGCTATGATTGAACAAAAAATTGCTTAAGATTGATGATTTGGCTAGGAACATTGATAGAATTGCTCTTGATGTTGATTCTTTGAAACTTAGATCTATTCCACCTAAGCATGATATCAATGAGTCTCTCAAAGCCATGAGAATTTCCATTGACGAGTGCAAAGAAAGAACCGCTAGGATGCGTGCTAAGAAAGATGCCTTTATAAAAGCGTTTTCTTCTAGTTCCTATGAAAATAATGATGACGACCTAAAATTTATTGATGTGTCCCCTATTAAATATTTGTTTTGCAATATTAATCTTGATAATGATTGGATTGAATATGATCCACCTTTACCTAGAAGGCGTTCCAAGAATTCTGGATCTTTTGATCTTGATGCTAAATTTGATAAAAGTGGGATTGAAGAAATTAAAACTCTAGATGTTGCTAAACCCACTATTATGGATTTGAAGGAATTTAACTATGAAAATTGCTCTTTGATTGATTGTATTTCCTTGTTGCAATCCGTGCTAAATTCTCCTCATGCTTATAGTCAAAATAAAGCGTTTACTAAACATATCGTTGATGCCTTGATGCAATCTTATGAAGAAAAACTTGAATTGGAAGTTTCTATCCCTAGAAAACTTTATGATGAGTGGGAAACAACTATTAAAATTAAAATTAAAGATCATGAATGCTATGCTTTATGTGATTTGGGTGCTAGTGTTTCTACGATTCCAAAGACTTTGTGTGATTTGTTAGGTTTCCGTGATTTTGATGATTGCTCTCTAAACTTGCACCTTGCGGAATCCACTATTAAGAAACCTATGGGAAGAATTAATGATGTTCTTATTGTTGCAAATAGGAATTATGTGCCAGTAGATTTTATTGTTCTTGACATAGATTGCAATCCTTCATGTCCTATTATTCTTGGTAGACCTTTCCTTAGAACGATTGGTGCAATTATTGATATGAAGGAAGGAAATATTAGATTCCAATTTCCGTTAAGGAAAGGCATGGAACACTTTCCTAGGAAGAAAATTAAATTACCTTACGAATCTATTATGAGAGCTACTTATGGATTGCCTACCAAAGATGGCAATACCTAGATCTATTCTTGCTTGTTATGCCTAGCTAGGGGCGTTAAACGATAGCACTTGTTGGGAGGCAAACCAATTTTATTTTTATTCCTTGATTTTTGCTCCTGCTTAGTAATAAATAAATTATTTAGCCTCTGTTTTGGTTGTTTTTTTGTGTTTAATTAGTGTTTGTACCAAGTAGAATCGTTGGGAAGACTTGGGGAAAGTCTTGTTGAACTTGCTGTAAAAACAGAAACTTTAGCGCTCACGAGAACTGCTGTCATTTTTATTTTGAAAGTTCTATTTAGTTAATTATTTTTTAAGATGATTAAAAGATAAATTCCTCACGTCAAGCAATTTATTTTAGAATTTTTGGGGTTACAGATCTTGCGCTAGCTACATACTACTACAGACTGTTCTGTTTTTGACAGATTCTGTTTTGAGTGTGTTGTTTGCTTATTTTGATGAATCTATGGCTAGAAAAATAGTTTGTGAACCATAGAGAAGTTTTAATACAGTAGGTATAACACCCATATAAATAAATAATTAGTTCATTACAGTACCTTGAAGTGGTCTTTTGTTTTCTTGCGCTAACGGAGCTCACGAGATTTTCTACTTTAAGTTTTGTGTTGTGAAGTTTTCAAGTTTTGGGTAAAGATTTGATGGATTATGGAACAAGGAGTGGCAAGAGCCTAAGCTTGGGGATGCCCATGGCACCCCCAATATAATCTAAGTACACCTAAAAGCCAAATTTTGGGGATGCCCCGGAAGGCATCCCCTCTTTCGTCTACTTCTATCGGTAACTTTACTTGGAGCTATATTTTTATTCGCCACATGATATGTGTTTTGCTTGGAGCGTCTTGAATGATTTGTGTCTTTGATTATTAGTTTATCACAATCATCCTTGCTGTACACACCTTTTGAGAGAGCCATACATGATTTGGAATTTGTTAGAATACTCTATGTGCTTCGCTTATATCTTTTGAGTTATATAATTTTGCTCTAGTGCTTCACTTATATCTTTTAGAGCACGGTGATGGATTTGTTTCATAGAAACTATTGATCTCTCATGCTTCACTTAGATTATTTTGAGAGTCTTAATAGCATGGTAATTTACTTAAAATCCTAATATGCTTGGTATGCAAGATTAATAATAAAACTTTCTTATGAGTGTGTTGAATACTAAGAGAAGTTTGATGCTTGATGATTGTTTTGAGACATGGAGGTAATAATATCAAAGTCGTGCTAGTTGAGTAGTTGTGAAATTGAGAAATACTTGTGTTGAGGTTTGCAAGTCCCGTAGCATGCACGTATGGTAAACGTTATGAAACAAATTTGAAACATGAGGTGTTATTTGATTGTCTTCCTTATGAGTGGCGGTCGAGGACGAGCGATGGTCCTTTCCTACCAATCTATCCCCCTAGGAGCATGCGCGTAGTACCGAGGTTTTTGATGACTTGTAGATTTTTGCAATAAGTATGTGAGTTCTTTATGACTAATGTTGAGTCCATGGATTATACGCACTCTCACCCTTCCATCCTTGCTAGCCTCTTCGGTACCGTGCATTGCCCTTTCTCACATTGAGAGTTGGCGCAAACTTCGCCGGTGCATCCAAACCCCGTGATATGATACGCTCTTTCACACATAAACCTCCTTATATATTCCTCAAAACAGCCACCATACCTACCTATTATGGCATTTCCATAGCCATTCCGAGATATATTGCCATGCAACTTTCCATCATTCCGTTCATCATGACACATTCATCATTGTCATATTGCTTAGTATGATCATGTAGTTGACATAGTATTTGTGGCAAAGCCACTGTTCATAATTCTTTCATACATGTCACTCTTGGTTCATTGCATATCCCGGTACACCGCCGGAGGCATTCATATAGAGTCATCTTTGTTCTAGTATTGAGTTGTAATCATTGAGTTGTAAATAAATAGAAGTGTGATGATCATCATTTTCTAGAGCATTGTCCCAAGTGAGGAATATAAAAAAAGAAAAAAGAAGAGAAAAGGCCCAAAAAAAGAAAAAATGAGAGAAAAAGAGAGAAGGGACAATGTTACTATCCTTTGCCACACTTGTGCTTCAAAGTAGCACCATGATCTTCGTAATAGAGAGTCTCTCATGTTATCACTTTCATATACTAGTGGGAATTTTTCATTATAGAACTTGGCTTGTATATTCCAACAATGGGCCTCCTCAAGTGCCCTAGGTCTTCGTTGACAAGCAAGTTGGATGCACACCCACTAGTTTCTTTTGTAGAGCTTTCATACATTTATAGCTCTAGTGCATCCGTTGCATGGCAATCCCTACTCCTTGCATTAACATCAATCAGTGGGCATCTCCATAGCCCATTGATTAGCCTCGTTGATGTGAGACTTTCTCCTTTTTTTGTCTTTGATGACCCACAAGTATAGGGGATCTATCATAGTCCTTTCGATAAGTAAGAGTGTCGAACCCAATGAGGAGCAGAAGGAAATGATAAGCGGTTTTCAGCAAGGTACTCTCTACAAGTACTGAAATAAGTGGTAACAGATAGTTTTGTGATAAGATAAATTGTAACGAGCAACAAGTAACAAAAGTAAATAAAGTGCAGCAAGGTGGCCCAATCCTTTTTGTAGCAAAGGACAAGCCGGAACAAACTCTTATAATAGGAAAAGCGCTCCCGAGGACACATGGGAATATCGTCAAGGTAGTTTTCATCACGTTCATATGATTCGCGTTCGAACAACTGATAATTTGATATGTAGGTGGACCGGTGCTTGGGTGCTATTCTTACTTGAACAGGCATCCCACTTATGATTAACCTCTATTGCAAGCATCCGCAACTACAACAAAAGAATTAAGGTAAACCTAACCATAGCATGAAACATATGGATCCAAATCAGCCCCTTACGAAGCAACGCATAAACTAGGGTTTAAGCTTCTGTCACTCTAGCAACCCATCATCTACTTATTACTTCCCAATGCCTTCCTCTAGGCCCAAATAATGGTGAAGTGTTATGTAGTCGACGTTCACATAACACCACTAGAGGCTAGACAACATACATCTTATCAAAATATCAAACGAATACCAAATTCACATGACTACTATTAGCAAGACTTCTCCCTTGTCCTCAGGAACAAACGTAATTACTCACAAAGCATATTCATGTTCATAATCAGAGGGTTAATAATATGCATATAGGATCTGAACATATGATCTTCTACCAAATAAACCAATTAGCATCAACTACAAGGAGTAATCAACACTACTAGCAACCTACTAGCACCAATCCCGGACTTTGAGACGAGAATTGGATACAAGAGATGAACTAGGGTTTGGAGATGAGATGGTGCTGGTGAAGATGTTGATGGAGGTTGCCCTCTCCCGATGAGAGGAGCGTTGGTGATGACGATGGTGATGATTTCCCCCTCTCGGAGGGAAGTATCCCCGGCAGAACAGCTTTGCCGGAGCTCTAGATTGGATCCGCCAAGGTTCCGCCTCGTGGCGGTGGAGTCTCGTCCTGAAAAGTTCCTTCCTATTTTTTTCTCATCGAAAGACCTCATATAGGAGAAGATGGACGTCGGAGAGCCACCAGGGGGCCCATGAGGTAGGGGGGCACGCCCTAGCGGGGGGGGGGGGGGCGCCCCCCACCCTCGTGAGTAGGGTGTGGGCCCCCTGGCCTTCATCTTTGATGAGGATTTTTCTTTATTTATTTTAAGATGTTTCATGGAGTTTCAGGACTTTTGGAGTTGCGCAGAATAGGTCTCTAATATTTGCTCCTTTTCCAGCCCAGAATTCCAGCTGCCGGCATTCTCCCTCCTTATGTAAACCTTGTAAAATAAGAGAGAATAGCCATAAGTACTGTGACATAAAGTGAAATAACAGTCCATAATGCAATAAATATCGATATAAAAGCATGATGCAAAATGGACGTATCAACTCCCCCAAGCTTAGACCTCGCTTGTCCTCAAGCGAAAAGCCGATAACAATAAATATGTCCTCATGTTTAGAGGTAGAGGCATCGATAAAAATAAAATACGGACATGAAGGCATCATGATTATTCTCATAACAGCAACATATATAGATTTTGTCATATGATTACTTATGTTCAAGTGATGATCTATTCACAATGCAAAAGTATAAATCATAAACCTTATTGGGCTCCGACAAACTATAATCTCAGTCACTGAAGCAATTGCAATTTATCATAACATCAGAAAGAGTCTATGACAGAGCTAAAAAGCAAGTCCACATACTCAACTATCATTTAGTCCTCCATAATTGCTAACACTCACGCAATACTTGTGGTTACAGAGTTTTAATCGGACACAGAGAAAGATAGGGGCTTATAGTTTTGCCCCACAACCTTTTACCTCAAGGGTAATGTCAACAATAATGGTTCATGCTCCCCTACATCCAATTATATATATATATATATCATGTTCTTTCCAACATGCTGAGCTTGCCAAAGGATAAAATGAAAAAGAAAAGGTGAGGATCACCATGACTCTTGCATAAGGTAGAAGATAATAATAAAGGACATGCCCTTCGCAGAGGGAAGCAGAGGTTGCCATGCGCTTTTATGGTTGGATGCATAAAATCTCAATGCGAAAGAACGTCACTTTATATTGCCCCTTGTGATATGAACCTTTATTATGCAGTCCGTCGCTTTTATTACTTCCACATCACAAGATCGTATAAAGCTTATTTCTCCCACACCAATCAATCATAGATATTTAGAGCAATTTTTATTGCTTTGCACCGATGACAACTTACTTGAAGGATCTTACTCAATCCATAGGTAGATATGATGGACTCTCATGGCAAAACTGGTTTAAGGGTATTTGGAAGCACAAGTAGTATTTCTACTTGGTGCTGAGAATTTGGCTAGCATGAGGGGGAAAGGCAAGCTCAACAAGTTAGAGGATCCATGACAACATACTTTATCTCAGATATAAGAAAGACATGACTCATTATGTTGTCTTCCTTGTCCAACATCAACTCTTTAGCATGTCATATTTTAATGAGTGCTCCCAATCATAAAAGATGTCAATGATAATATATCTATATGTGAAAACCTCTCTTTCCTTATTACTTCCTATTAATTGCAACAATGGCCAAAGCTATGTCTGCCAACTCCCAACAACTTTTAATCATCATACTCTTCCTATGTGAAGTCATTACTCTCAATAAGATCAATATGAACTTTTTGTTTCTTTTTATTCTTTTTCTCTTTTCTTTTATTCACCCAAGATCATGGCAAAATAATCAAGCCCTTGACTCAACACTAATCTTTATTATATATAGCTCACGGACTCGATTACAAAGAGAGATCATAAAGCAAAACTCAAAACTAGATCATGCCATAAACTTTATTCTACTAGATCAAGATACTACTAATAGGATCGAACTAAGAAAAACGGTAAAGATAGGAGTTGTGATTGTGATACGATACCGGGGCACCTCCCCCAAGCTTGGCAGTTGCCAAGGGAAGTGCCCATACCCATGTGATTATATCTCCTTGGTTGGTGAAGAAGGTGGGGGTGTTGTTGATGATGCAGGCTTGTCATCCATCTTCCAAGGCATAGGTTCACCATCATAGAAGGATGACCGAGTCTCCGGAATCCTCGAATCTACAACCAAACTCATTCTTTTGAATCTATATTCATACTCATAGTTTTGGTTTTGCAGGTCATGGATTTGGGCTTGGAGGCGCTTGATCTTCTCATATAGCTTGAAGATGGCCTCCTCGGTGTTCTTGGCATCCGGCTTGTAGTTGTTAGTGAACTCCGCGAGCATCGTGTGGCTAGCGTTGATTCCACGCTCCACCATCCCCTGGCACTTGAAAACTTGTTGCTCCATTGCTTCAAGCCTCGTCTCCACGCTTCCGGTTCCCTTTGGTCCCTCAACATCGCGGATGTGCAACAACCCATCACGCATCTCAATGGTTTGAGGGTGTCGCAGCACCTCCGCGAGGTAAAGGTTGATGACCTTCTCGAAGAACTTGTCCTTAGAAGCACTTGGGGACGTCATGATAAGCTAGATCTGTCAGAAAAACAGCTCAAAACAAGAACAGAGAATAATTGCGTGATACGGGGGTCAAAACCTTCGGGAGAATATATAATGAATTTTTACCAACCAAAATACGTAACGTGCAAGAAAACGGAGTCCGGAAGGCACACGAGGTGCTCACGAGGTAGGGGGGCGCGCCCACCACCCTCGTGGGGCCCTCGTGTCCTTCCCGGGCTGCTACTTATTTTTCTATTTTTCTAAATATTCCAAAACGGAGAAATATTGCGTTAAAAAATGTTTTGGAGTCGGTTTATTTACCGTACCACATACCTATTCCTTTTCGGGGTCTGAAACGTTCCAGAAAGTGTCCCTTATGTATTCCTCTGGGGTTACGGTTTCAATAATATTGGTTTCAACATTTATGGGATTACCTGAGATATAATGTTTAATTCTTTGACCGTTTACCACCTTCAGATTTGTGCCTTCGAAGTTGTTGATCTTTATGGCACCGGAACGATAGACCTCTTCGATAACATAGGGGCCTTCCCATTTAGAGAGAAGTTTTCCTGCAAAAAAATCTTAAACGAGAGTGTTATAGCAATACATAATCACCTACATTAAACTCACGCTTTTGTATCCTTTTGTCATGCCATCTTTTAACTTTTTCTTTAAACAAATTGGCATTTTCATAAGCTTGGGTTCTCCATTCATCAAGTGAGCTAATATCAAATAACCTCTTCTCACCGGCAAGTTTAAAATCATAGTTGAGCTCTTTAATAGCCCAATATGCCTTATGTTCTAGTTCGAGAGGTAAGTGACATGCTTTTCCATAAACCATTTTATACGGAGACATACCCATAGGATTTTTGTATGCAGTTCTATAAGCCCATAATGCATCATCAAGTTTCTTGGACCAATTCTTTCTAGACCTATTAATAGTCTTTTGCAAAATTAATTGAGCTCTCCATTGCTCAACTCTACTTGACCACTAGACTGTGGATGATAAGGAGATGCAATTCTATGATTAACATCATATTTAGCAAGCATTTTACGGAAAGCACCATGAATAAAGTGTGAACCACCATCAGTCATTAAATATCTAGGGACTCCAAACCTCGGGAAAATAACTTCTTTAAGCATTTTAATAGAAGTGTTATGATCAACATTACTAGTTGGAATAGCTTCTACCCACTTAGTAACGTAATCAACAGCAACTAGAATATGTGTTTATCCATTAGAGGCAGGAAAAGGTCCCATATAATCAAAGCCCCAAACATCAAACGGTTCAATAAAAAGAGAATGATTCATAGGCATTTCTTGACGTCTACTAATATTACCAATTCTTTGACATTCATCACAAGACAAGACAAACTTACGGGCATCCTTGAAGAGAGTAGGCCAATAAAAACCAGATTGCAATACCTTATGTGCAGTTCTATCTCCAGCGTGGTGTCCTCCATAAACCTCGGAATGACACTTGCGTAGGATCTGTTCCTGTTCATGCTCAGGTACACAACGTCTAATAACACCATCTACTCCTTATTTATAAAGATGTGGGTCATCCCAAAAGTAATGTCTCAAGTCATAGAAGAACTTTTTCTTTTGCTGGTATGTGAAGCTAGGTGGTATAAACTTAGCAACAATATAATTAGCATAATCAGCATACCATGGAGTACTATGAGAAGTACTTATAACATTTAATTGTTCATCGGGAAATCTATCATTAATAGGTAGTGGGTCATCAAGAATATTTTCTAACCTAGACAAGTTGTCTGCAACGGGGTTCTCAGCTCCCTTTCTATCAACAATATGCAAATCAAATTCTTGTAGCAAGAGAACCCATCTAATAAGTCTTGGTTTAGCATATTTATTCTCCATAAGGTATTTAATAGCAGCATGATCAGTGTGAATAGTTACTTTAGAATCAACAATATAAGGTCTGAACTTATCACAAGCAAATACAACTGCTAAAAGCTCTTTTTCAGTAGTAGCACAATTTCTTTGAGCATTGTCTAGAGTCTTACTTGCATAATGAATAACATTTAATTTCTTATCAACTCTCTGCCCTAGAACAGCACCTACAGCATAATCACTAGCATCACACATAATTTCAAAGGGTAAATTCCAATCAGGTGGCTGAACAACAGGTGCAGAAACTAATGCTTTCTTAAGTATTTCAAATGCTTCTACACAATCATCATCAAAGACAAATGGTATTTCTTTTTGCAATAAATTAGTCACAGGCCGAGAAATTTTTGAGAAGTCCGTAATGAACCTCCTGTAAAATCCGGCGTGACCAAGGAAACTTCTTATACCTTTGATGTCCTTGGGACATGGCATCTTTTCAATAGCATCAACCTTGGCTTTATCAACTTCAATACATCTTTCAGAAACTTTATGCCCCAAGACAATACCTTCATTAACCATAAAGTGGCACTTTTCCCAATTCAAGACAAGATTAGTTTCTTCACATCTCTGCAAAACTCGATCAAGATTGCTCAAGCAATCATCAAAAGAGGAACCATAGACGGAAAATCGTCCATGAAAACCTCACAAATCTTTTTTGTCTTCTCCACATAACCCCCCTCACTATATTCTATTCCACCTATAGTGCTATGTCCATGGCTCGCGCTCATATATTGCATGAAAGTTTATAGGTTTGAGATTACTAAAGTATGAAACAATTGCTTGGCTTGTCCTCGGGGTTGTGCATGATGATAACATTCTTGTGTGACGAAAATGAAACATGACTAAACCATATGATTTTGTAGGGATGAACTTTCTTTGGCCATGTTATTTTGAGAAGACATAATTGCTTAGTTAGTATGCTTGAATTATTATCATTTTATGTCAATATGAATGTTTGTCTTGAATCTTTCGGATCTGAATATTCATACCACAATTAAGAAGAATTACATTAAAATTATGCCAAGTAGCACTCCGCATCAAAAAGTCTGTTTTTATCATTTACCTACTCGAGGACGAGCAAGAATTAAGCTTGGGGATGCTTGATACGTCTCTAACGTATCTATAATTTTTGATTGCTCCATGCTATATTATCTACTGTTTTGGACATTATTGGGCTTTATTATCCACTTTTATATTATTTTTGGGACTAACCTATTAACCGGAGGCCCAGCCCAGAACTGCTGTTTTTTGCCTGTTTCAGGGTTTCAAAGAAAAGGAATATCAAATGGAGTCCAAACTGAATGAAACCTTCGGGAACGTGATTTTCTCACCAAATGCAACTCAGGAGACTTGGACCCTACGTCAAGCCAATTAACGGGAGGCCACGAGGTAGGGGGTGCGCCTACCACCCAGGCGCGCCCTCCACCCTCGTGGGCCCCCTATAGCTCCACCGACGTACTCCTTCCTCCTATATATACCTACGTACCCCCAAACGATAAGAGACGGAGCCAAAACCCTAATTCCACCGCCGTAACTTTTTGTATCCACGAGATCCCATCTTGGGGCCTATTCCGGAGCTCCGCCGGAGGGGGCATCGATCATGGAGGGCTTCTACATCAACACCATAGCCTCTCCGATGAAGTGTGAGTAGTTTACTTCAGACCTACGGGTCCATAGTTAGTAGCTAGATGGCTTCTTCTCTCTTTTTGGATCTCAATACAATGTTCTCCCCCTCTCTTGTGGAGATCTATTCAATGTAATCTTCTTTTTGCGGTGTGTTTGTTGAGACCGATGAATTGTGGGTTTATGATCAAGTCT
Organism: Triticum urartu; assembly: GCF_003073215.2. Taxonomy (NCBI): domain Eukaryota; kingdom Viridiplantae; phylum Streptophyta; class Magnoliopsida; order Poales; family Poaceae; genus Triticum; species Triticum urartu. The sequence continues at coordinate 422,265,942 of NC_053027.1, forward strand.
ATCTATGAATAATATTTGAATCTTCTCTGAATTCTTTTATGTATGATTGGTTATCTTTGCAAGTCTCTTCAAATTATCAGCTTGGTTTGGCATACTAGATTGATCGTTCTTGCAATGGGAGAAGTGCTTATCTTTGGGTTCAATCTTGCGGTGTCCTTTCCCGGTGACAGTAAGGGCAGCAAGGCACGTATTGTATTGTTGCCATCGAGGATAACAAGATGGGGTTTTCTTCATATTGCATGAGTCTATCCCTCTACATCATGTCATCTTGCTTAAGGCGTTACTCTGTTTTTAACTTAATACTCTAGATGCATGTTGGATAGCGGTCGATGAGTGCTATAATAGTAGTAGATGCAGGCAGGAGTCGGTCTAGTCTACTTCTCTCGGACGTGATGCCTATATACATGATCATACCTAGATATTCTCATAACTATGCTCAATTCTGTCAATTGCTCAACAGTAATTTGTTCACGCACCATAGAATATTTATGCTCTCGAGAGAAGCCACTAGTGAAACCTATGGGCCCCGGGTCTATCTTTATCATATCAATCTCCTACTACTTAGTTATTTACTTTGCCTTTATTTTACTTTGCATCTTTATCATAAAATACCAAAAATATTATCTTATCATATCTATCAGATCTCACTCGTCGTGGCCTATAGGATTGACAACCCCTATTTGCGTTGGTTGCGAGGATTTATTTTTATTTGTTTTGTGCAGGTGTGAGGGACTCGCGCGTAGCCTCCTACTGGATTGATACCTTGATTCTCAAAAACTGAGGGAAATACTTACGCTACTTTGCTACATTATCCCTTCCTCTTCGGGGAAAACCAACGCAGTGCTAAAAGAGGTGGCACCAACCGAAAACCATCATGCTTGTTGTGAGAAGCTCCGGTTTGTGAGAAGCATATACCCAAACCTGCCCCAAATGGGACAAATTTTTTACCACGGCATGTTGATGCCTCTCCATGATAGCATGCCAAGTTTCATGAATTTCAGACAGGTTTTGGATTTACTAGAATTTAAAAACCAGGCATCTCAATGTTTTGCCGGCAATCAACGGTGCCATGGTGTTTGAAATTCATTCCCATTTCTTGCATGGGACCTAAGCCTGGACCCAAGGACACAGATTGATTTTTCAACCAATCTATATGCACTGGAGCATGTGCATGTAGTTCAAATTTAATTTATGCACCTGAAATGGCTAAAAACCAATTTAATGTATAGAATGTTCAAATGAACCCGGATTAATTCTGATTCTTTTACGACACACATATAGTTGCATGTTCACGCTAGATAAAAGGTCTAGCAATTCAAACACTATCCATAGCCGCTGTGACCCCCTTATGTAATTCAAATCAAGATGAAAAATCAAGTAGATCGCACACAGTCTATTATCAGCAACCGTGTGAGGTGCAGCACAAAATATCCTGGAGCACCATCAGTGTATAGTACGCCTATGGCTTACGCAAGAAGGAGCGTCGGCTACAGTCCGCAGCCGGCGTCTCAAGCACACTAGCTCGCTCCCCAAATATCATTTCACTGTTCAATCATCGTCGGTGAAAGATGGGCACGTGGACCCGCGTCATGAGGGCAACTTCGGTAGCCCACTCCGGCGAGAGAGCGACCTCAGCCACCATCCGCGTGCTAACAAGGTGCATGAGCGCAACCGCAATCTGCGACCGGGCGACAAAGGCAGCCCAAACGGTCGTTGTTGCTTCTCAGGTGGTGGCAGCAACATCTGCCTCGGGGATAGCAACTGCCGAGAGCGGCACAGCAGCTGTCCATTCCACAGCGGCGGCCTTAGCCCTGATGGAGGCCGCTCACTGATAACCCACACGTATAGGGGATCGCAACAGTTTTCGAGGCTAAAGTATTCAACCCAAATTTATTGATTCGACACAAGGGGAGCCAAAGAATACTCTCAAGTATTAGCAGCTGAGTTGTCAATTCAACCACACCTGGAAACTTAGTATCTGCAGAAAAGTGTTTAGTAGCAAAGTAATATGATAGTAGTGGTTATGATAACAAAAGGTAACAGTAGTAAAAGTGATGTTTTTGGTATTTTGTAGTGATGATAGCAATAGCAACGGGAAAGTAAATAAGCGAAGAACAATATATGGAAAGCTCGTAGGCAATGGATCAGTGATAGAGAATTATGCCGAATGCGGTTCATCATGTAACAGTCATAACCTAGGGTGACATAGAACTAGCTCCAGTTCATCAATGTAATGTACGCATGTATTCCGAATATAGTCATACGTGCTTATGGAAAAGAACTTGCATGGCATCTTTTGTCCTACCCTCCCGTGGCAGTGGGGTCCTTAGGGAAACTAAGGGATATTAAGGCCTCCTTTTAATAGAGTACCGGAACAAAGCATTAACACATAGTGAATACATGAACTCCTCAAACTACGATCATCACCGGTAAGTATCCCGATTATTGTCACTTCGGGGTTAACGGATCATAACACATAATAGGTGACTGTAGACTTGCAAGATAGGATCAAGAACACTCATATATTGATGAAAACATAATAGGTTCAGATCTGAAATCATGGCACTCGGGCCCTAGTGACAAGCATTAAGCATAGCAAAGTCACAACAACATCAATCTCAGAACATAGTGGATACTAGGGATCAAACCCTAACAAAACTAACTCGATTACATGATAGATCCCATCCAACCCATCACCGTCCAGCAAGCCTACGATGGAATTACTCACGCACAGCAGTGATCATCATGAAATTGGTGATGGAGGATGGTTGATGATGGCGATGGCGACGGATTCCCCTCTCCCACTAAAAAAAAGACACATCCGTGACATTTTGGGCCGAACGAATTTTTTTTTCTGTCATACATATGACACTTCTATGACGATAATTGTGACAAAACCCGGTATCATCATAGATGTGGTGGGCTCCTACTTCTATGACAAAGAATCATGACAGAAAATGGGCTTTTCGTCCTGGGCGGGCCGGAGACGCAGCTGCATGACATTCTTTGGGCCGTCCATGACGGAAAAAACCGTGGTAGAAGCGAGGGCGAGAAAAATTTCGGGGATTTCCTGGTTACGGTAGGAGGTCAGGGGCCGAGCGATGAGCGTTTCTCTCGTACACGTACGCGCGTGTGTGCGAGGCGTTGGCTCTAACTGAACCCGAGCGAGGCGTTGGGCTCTAACTGAACCCGAGCGATTGCACTGCAGGCTACGCGTTACTGAACCCGAGTGATCGATCGATGGCTGTTAACTGAACCCGATCGAGCGATTCCTTCGCTACTGCTGCTAACTGAAGCCGATCGATTGGATGAACAGTGAGCCTGGGGGGGGGGGGGGGGGGTTTGGATGAACAGTGAGCGGTGGCGTTGCCTCTGGATGAATAGGACCCCGTGGTGTGGAGGGCTGGATGAACAGTAGATGGTGGAGGGGTGCCCGTGGAGGGGTGGTTGAACAGGACCCTGTGGTGTGGAGGGCTGGATGAACAGTAGACGGTGGAGGGGTGGTTGAACAGTAGCCGGTTGAGTAACGCGCGGTGGAGGCTGGATGAACAGGAGCCCGCGGAGGCTGGAGGAGGTCAACGGTGGAGATGAACAGTATCTCGTGGAGTCCCGTTTTGCGGTACGCCACACCCCTCCCGATGAACAGGACCTCCATTTCGACCGTAGGAGGTCCGTTCGTCCGTTTTGTGGTACGCCACACCCCTCCCGATCAATAGGACCCCCGTTTCGACCGTAGGAGGTCTGTTTCCTCCGTTTTGCGGTACGCCACACCCCTCCCGATCAACAAGAACCCCATTTCGACCGTAGGAGGTCCGTTTCCTCCGTTCTGCGGTACGCCAGGCCTCGTTTCCATCGCATGTTCCGTCCAAGCCCTCCCGATGAACACGACCGCGCATTCCGTTCCGACCCAGCCGGTTGGCTCCCACGCGTTCCGCTGCCTCCCGATGAACACGACACATTCCGTTGCCTCCCCATGAACACGACGCATTCCGTTGCCTCCCCATGAACACGACGCATTCCGTTGACTCCCCATGAACACGATGCATTCCGTTGCCTCCCCATGAACATGACGACGATGATGTTTCTCCGTTCTGACCCAGCCATGTACACGAGACCTGGCTGTATGTATGTGCGAGTAGGCGTTCGGGACCCTGCCCGTATGTACACATACGTGGCCGTATTTTCTTTCTTGCACCCTGGCTGCTGTACGTACGTGTACATGCTATGTGCGCGCCTCTACTACGACACGTGCATGCCTCTACTACGACACGTGCACACCTCTACATCAACCAGTATGTACATACATGTTCGCGACCAGAATGACAACGCTACGTATGCTTCGACCAGGTGGGTCCCGACTGTCAGGCACTTCCTTACCTGCGAAGAAGTAGCTGGCGGGTCCCAGCAGTTAGGGGGCGAATCGTTTTGTTTTTTTTGCCCGGACGCACTTCATTGCATGCGAAGGTGGAGCTGCTAGGTCCCAGCAGTCATGGGGCGAATCGTTTTTTTGCCCAGACGCACTTCCTTGTGTGCGAAGGTGTAGCTGGTGGGTCCCAGCAGTCGGGGGGCGAATCGTTTTTTTCCGGACGCATTTCCTTGCGTGCGAAGATGTAGCTGGTGGGTCCCAGCAGTCAGTGGGGCGAATCGTTTTTTTTTCGGATGCACTTCCTTGCGTGCGAAGATGTAGCTCGTGGGTCCTAGCAGTCAGGGGGCGAATCATTTTTTTCGCGAAATACGGTGGCCCGTCTGGTGGGTCCCCGCTGTCAGGTGGAGGAATAATTATTTTGCGCGTAATAAGGAGGCACTTCCTTGCGGCTGCCGTGGACCCAGCTGTCAGCCTCTCCACGTACAGTCCACGTTCGATGGACATCCTACGGCCACTGCTGCTAGAACCGTGTGTTGACTATAAGTTGACAAAGCCTTGCATACGCGTCAACTCTGTTTTTTTAGGGGAGCGTCAACTTAGTAAGGCCAGAAGTGTGTGGCAGAGAACTTATAGCCCATTTGAGATTTGTAAGAATGTGTAGCCCATTTTTGAATTCTAATGGAATTTACTATAGCCCATTTACATATTGTTAAAAGTACAGCCAATTTCAACCAACCGTTCAAAACAGAATTCAATAAAAATTCCCACATTTTGATGGGATCCGAAATATTTTTATCCCGAAATTTCTAGTCAGATTAAATACAATTTCAATATAAATTTATATTACGTAAAAATCCAACAAAACATTGCGCTTGCAACAATTAATAAAATTAAAATTTTCAATATCCAAAAATAATATTTTATAAAGTAATCACATGTTTGGTGCATTTTTTATAGTTACTGCCCAGTTTTTATAATTACATCCCATTTATTATTTCTTAAAGCCCATTTTCTTGTTAAGCCTAATGCATCCCTCCTAGGAAAGATTTGCAGCCCAGCGGGGCGGAGAATAACAACTTGACCTTGCCTGGGTATTCCTAAAAAAAGTATAGCTGGGCTAGCCATTTTCAGCTTGAAAGAAATTAATATCTGGGCTGGATATGTGGCTTGGGCTAGACGGGCCACAGCCCGCCCAGTTAATACCTGCAGTGATGTTTTCATTGTTGTTCAGAGGAGAAAAATTAATATCTGAGCTAAACATCGAAAAACTCTGCAGTGCTCACACCTGAAAAACACAAATACTGCTCGAGCTGCTTGGTCCCAGCTGTCGGCCGCTTCTTGTGCAATTCTCTCATTTATTGACTACTCCCTCCTTTCCGGTTTATAAGGCTCAATTCAAAAATCTCACCAACCAAGGTAGATGATGAGTGGTGGAATATGTTTTGTAGTTTGCAAAAGCACCCAATTAATGCTCTTGTTTTCCTCAAAAAAGTATGTTTACGAATGCATTAATTGCAATGCATGCATGCATAAAGTGCATGCATTGGTCAGTTTTCTCTTAATACTTGCATGCAATGATTTAATGCACCTTGAAGTCTGAACATGTGATGGGGAACAACCAAATTGAGCCTTATAAAATGGAAAAACTAAAATTTTGAGATAAGCCCTATAAACCGGAAAGGAGGGAGTACTACATAGGTTGACAATGGTGTGGGACCGTGATGTCAGGAAACCAGGAGGAAGCAAAATAAATTATAGTTATATATATAATAAGGAGGCACTTGCATACGTGAGGCTATGGACCTGGTGGGTCCCCATTGTCATCCTCTCTAAGTAAAGTCATCTCCTCGCCCGCGCGCGCTTTCCGCCCGAAACAGTCAGCGCCGCCCGCCCCGCTTCTCGGTGCAGGTGATTGCTCCGCCTTCAAACAACACAAGTGCCGTCCGTCCGTCCATCTGCCGCCCACATTAATGACACGCGGTTGCCAATGTGGCTACTCCGGCGCCACACGTCCGTCCCTTCGCCCGCCCACCATTGCTATATAAACTGCTGCGCCGGCCATACCTGCAATCATCTGCATCCGTTCCCTTTCTCCTGTCCACACCACTACTGCCCACCATGGCTTCCTCGCGCTCCAGCGCTCTTCGGGATGGGCGAACGACGGACCACAAGGAGATGGAAGCCATTGCTGCCGACCGGCTGGCCGGCAGGCAGCCGGAGGACGACGACGTCCCAATGGAGAACATGGTAATCGACGATCCGGCGCCAACCCCCTCCTCCGCACCATCCTCGGCGGTGCATTGCACCATGACCATCGGCGAGGCCCGTGCCCAATATATGGACAGGGTGAGGCAGATGCGTGAGGAGCAGTTCCGGGAGGCGCAGGCTGACGCCACCTACAACCACCATCTCCTCCAGGAGCACCTGCAGGCGGAGGAGCAGATCGCCGTGAAGCGGGCGGAGCCGGAGGCGCTGCTCGACTCGTACCGCTCCGCTCGCAAGGGCTGCCTCGAGCGCTGTCGGTATCGCATGCAGGTGGCAGAGGCTGCGGCCGCCTACAAAGAGGCCAACAAAGAGGGCGATGAAGCGGGCGAGGCGCTGTTTGGCGAGACCGAGGACGACACAGAGGACAATGCCGGCTCCGACGAGTCCCCGCTCCGCTGGCGTCGACGAGGCCCTACTCTGCCGAGGCCCCGTGGCGCGAACAACGAGGCAGAGGACACCGCCGACTCCGCCGAGGCCCCGCCCCGCCAATAACGAGGCAGAGGACATCGCCGGCTCAGCCGAGGCCCCACCCTGCCGGCAACGAGACAGAGGACATCGCCGGCTCCGCCGAGGGCCCGCCCCACTACCAACGAGGCCGCGCCACACAGAAAATGAGGAAGAGTAGAGCACGGCAGGTCACCGCCACTCGGGTCCAAGTAAGGCCACCGCTGCTACCCTCCGGTTGAAGCCAAGCTAGGCGGGTTGACCATTGACGGCCGGTTAGCTTCTTGGCGGCGACGTGGAGTCAGAGAGCTGCGCTGGAGAAGAACGCTGCTTCTACTTAACTGCTGGTGCAGTTAGCTGACTGACACATGGGCCCAACAGGCCAGATGTCAGTTACGCAACTGCACCTGTAGTTAAGTCACTGAAGCTTCTGTTCGGCTCAGCGGGACACAGGTGGGTAGCTTCGGTTAATTAATTATACCTCCAGTGCACCCCTTTTTAGTTGAAGAATGTATGAAATGTAATGAAATCCGGCATGTTTATATGAAATCCGACCGTGCATGAATGAATTTATTTTGATTAGTTCGAATTCCTGTATCACTGGCATTGGATGAACATGCAAAACAATACATACTAGCATTATTCCCATGGTGATCACCTCGTTTGCAGCAGTTTCACATGTACTCCCTCCGGTCCTTTCTAGTCTGCATACAAGTTTTGTCTGCAGTCAAAGTATCTCTACTTTGACCAATCATATACAAAAAGTATGCACTTTCACAATGTGCGAAGTAAAAAGGAACAGAAGGAGTACAAAGAGTTTGAGCAGCTTTTTAGCGTTTCTGTACATTGCAATCAAACACACAGGCCTGGCAATTCATAGAGAACATTCAAATCAATCGATGATTATGCATCTCAGCGACTCACATGTTAGAGGAAATATTTACTTCACAACTAAAGAATAAAGAAAAAATTGATCGACGCTGCTGACAGCAAAGGGCGTCCCATTCGAAAATATCAAACGGATGTCTTGCTAAAATCAATGAGCATAATTTGACAAGGTTGTCCCATTCCAAAATATCAAATGCATACGATTGTGGAATGGGCAGGGTTTGCCATCAGTTCGGACATTGACATGGCACCTCGTGCTAAATAAACCAGTTGTTCTTTTTGTGCAGTTCCACCAAAATCAACCAAATTCGCGCGTAGCTTGTATGATTTCGCCCTTATATGTTGCAACACCTTGTACTTATCGGCACCTCCTTTCTTGTGGTGGAAATGAATGATTCGATGTATTCATGAACATTTTGTGCAGTTCCCATTGAAATCAAGCTGAGCACCCCTGTTTGCACAAATACAAAAAAGTGATTAGTATAAAGCAAACTGTACTATGAATTGACAGTTTCAACAGGCACATACATGGTCCATGTAGAGCACACTTTTAGAAAAATGGAACTCACCAGAAAGAATCCTAGAACAACATTGTACTCATGCATCACAGCAAAAAAATGGAGATTTGTCAGTCCTTCTAAGCTGAAGTTAGTTTGGTCTTGTGGGGAGTAATGTAACCATCCTTCAACTGCTCCTTCTAATGAGAAGATAGACATGGCTTCTTCATCCTGGCATAATCGGAACTAGTCACTTCACGTACTCCATATTCTTCTTCAGATGAAGATGATCCTGTTGTGCAAAGACAAGAGGACTACTAAATGCTAGCATCCTTGTTTGCTCGAAAAAAAAGAAAGGAAATATTTAAAACAGCACAGATGAAGCACTTCTCAAGGACAATACCACTTTTTCATGACAGTATCTAAACAGTAGCAGAATACCAATAGAGATGACAAAGCTCAATCATATGGATGAAATCAGTGGGCGAGTACCAACCTTTGTCAGGAGGCTTATTGTGTAGAGCATACAGATGAAGCACTTCTCCGGAATCATCTGTTGCTATCTACGATGGTGGCCATGCTTACTATATACTCCTCGATTAGTTTAATGTTTCCAACATCCTCTTGTGCAGTTCCACGAAAATATATGGTATATTCAAAGAAGATCCCTGTTTGCACAAGTTGAGATAATTACATATTACATTAAGAGTGGCATCAAATCAGTGGCAAAACAATTGCTCGTTCCAGCCATAGCAACAAATTAAGATGCAAAACTATATCATTACTTGTGTCATCACAGTTCCAGTGCTTCATTACAGCACCGGGAGTTGATTTTTGTTTTTCTTCCGCTTGTTCTTCCCCTTCATCACTTGGTTCAATAACAAACAAGCTTTGCCTTCAATGTAAGATTTGGCATGTCAATTAGGGAGCAAAAGTATAGTACTAAACTTAATTTTCTGATGAAAGTGGCAAAATACAGGCCAGCAGTTGTGAAATATCCTTATCTTACCTCAATGGGATAGTACGGTGCACATACAGATTGGAAGTCTTGTCTCCATTTGTGCAGTTCACTAAAATCAAGCAACATTATCGTACAAGTAGCACAACATATGAAAGCACACTGCAGAATCATGTGAAAGAAGGCTAGTATTGACCTCTCATGATGCGGTATTCAAACAACTCACAAGAAGAAGATCTGAACCAAATTCGCCTTAACGGATAGGAAGTAAGATCTCCTCTTATGCAGTTCCACTAAGATCAAGCAATCAAGCAACATTGTCGGTGTGACATTTTGGTTGAACTGCACAAAACACTCTTAAAACAAAAGTGTTTTGTGCAGTTCAACAAAAGGTCACAATGGCAACGAGGTGAAGTAGATAACCCTGTTTACACAGAGGTGCAAAGGAAACAATTAGTGGTCAATAACGGTGGATGACACAGAAGCCAACAAAAAGACAGTAGCATTTCTCAAACGGTGGCATTGATTAATATTAACATAGAGATTATATTAACAATAAAATTCGCTAAACATGTAATTTGCTTTTAACTGTGGCATTGCATCAATTTTCCAGCGGCAATATTAGAGGGTGTTTGTTTACGGGGACATTTTGGTGTAGGGACTAAAAAACCTCCGTGTCAGTCCCATCTAAACCAAACAGGAGGGACTTTTAGGGACTCAAAGTGGACATTTGGGACTAAAGAAAGAAGACCCCGAGGGAGTCTTTTTGGGACTTTTTCCAACAGTTGCCCCTACCACGCATCGCACCTTGTCTCTATTAGTTCATTACTAGGGGTAACATGGTCTTTTAGCATGTCATTTAATAACCTCTAGTCCATGTTTAGTCCCTGGAACCAAGCAGGTAGGGACTATGGAGTTTTTAACCAAACAGGGCCTTAGATTAACAACATCTAATGAGTTGACAGGGACAGTGGACGCACCAGCACCATGTGCATCTACCGATGTACTGTGGTCATGCACAGTCTGTTGCAACAATGAACAAACAACCAAGGAGCATATTTGTGTTGGTCCTAGTTTTGTTATCTTTAGACGCCTTTCCCTATGTGAGCGCAGCAAATCTAGTCCTGCTCAAACTCTACAGCCTTGTCCCTTACTTTCCTTTTTGAACTAGTACTTTCGCCCCTTCCTTTCCTCTTTGAACCACGTCCTAGATTCATGCTATACAACTTTCCCCCTTCATTTCCTCTTTGGACCACGTCCTAGATTCATGCTATATACAACTTTTCCCACTACTTTCCCCCACTCCTTTCCTCTTTGAACCACGTCCTAGATTCATGGTATACATGCAGCTAGAGCAATGCATGTGGAGTAAGTAAATCATACCTTAAGGTTCTACGGGCGTGGTTCGATGGGCAACGAGACAGCGGCGAAGAAGAAGGGGTCGGAGGCCCTCCCGCGCCGCCGCTGGGTGGAAAGTGAACAGCTGCGCCGGTAGTCCCTCGCCGACGGCGATAGCGTTAAGCCTCCTTCCCTTCCCGGCGGATGGATCCTGCCGGTTCTTTGAGCAGCAGTGAGGGGAGAGAGAGGCCAACGAAGTCTTGTTTAGATCTGGAGAGGGCGAGAGAGTGTGAAGAGAGCAACTAAAAGCGCTGAGGCTCCAGTGGGAGAGGGCGAGAGAGTGTGAAGAGAGCAACTACAAGCGCTGAGGCTCCAGCGTGTATATATATATTGGAGAGAGAGTGTGAAGCGTGCAAACCCTAGAAAACATTTTGACCAGTCAAAGAATCCTCCTGGCACAAATTATGCTCAAGTGTAGTTATCGAACCCGAGACCTCAAGTTTGATGACCGAACAGGCTAACCAGCTACACCACCCTCCCGTTATGTTCAACGAGAGGGAAATAACCTTTTATACATTCCTGCATTCGTGTGACAAGCATGCCGTGTTTTTGTGTGTGTGTGTGGGAGTCATTGGGATTTCAATCATAATCGTGTCATGTGGCTTTGGTGGTAAGACTATCCACAGTGGTGCAGAAATAATGCAGCCCTAGTCACCTTACCTCTCTCCATGTAGTACGTTGGGTCCCACCAGTCAGAGGGTGAAACAAACAAATTAATAAGAAAAATTAAAAGCGCCAACGGTGTTTCTTACCTCACACATCTCGCTACTGCTCGGGAACACTGTCCAATTGATCCCTCTGTCCGCTCACGTACTATTTTAAGTGAATCCTTATTATAACATGCACACAAATTTTGGGCACTTGTATTCGACTTAAGTCAGTGTGCCACCGTATCTCGTATACTTACTACTCCCTCCATCTAGGTGTAACAAGTCACGTTAGAAGGTGCAACGGGACCAAGGTGCGTGCGTGTGCATGTGTGTGTGTGTGTGTTTAACAGCATGTGTGTGTTAGAGAGAGAGAGAGAGCGACAAATCGACCTACTCCTACAGAGAGATGTTGTGTAGTGTATAATTTTAGCCGCGAGAGTCGGTGCATCCTCTCATTTCCGGGCATGTCCGGTAGGGACATGCGGACAGCTGCCACGCCTGCTCCTGACCAGCCTGGCCCACCCAAAGCCCCTCCATCGCCCGCACGCGCTTCCCGCCTGAAACGGGAAGCGCCGCTCCAAAGAATCGGTGCCGCATTCATGCCCGGGCAGAGCGGATGCGACCTCTCACTGGCGCAAGAGTGATGGTTGCTTCGTCCGTCCAACTTATTGTTGGGTCTATGTGATTTGATGGCTCATTGGTCTTTATTACTGAGGTGGTAGGATTGCTGGATGTCCCACGTTTTCAGCGAAAGGAGGTACTACTACTAGATTACAATTTTCTCTATTCTTACAGCGGAGGCGTGCAAGAGCAGTGAAAACACGCAGGCTCAGTGATTACATGGCCCACCTCACACTATCACCGTGCGACACCTAACTCTTTACATAGTACTCCCTCCGTTCCTAAATATTACTAGATGAGTCCCCGCGCGTTGCCGCGGAACATCAGTATATCTCTCTGCGCAAAATTATCGATTTCATAGAACTAAAAAAACTCTATAACCGCATGACAAATGTGGTAGCCAAACTAAATAAAATCCCATCATCATTTAGATCATCCCATGTAAGGAAAAAAGATCAGCCAACTCCTACTGCATAATGGGATTATATTTTTCTTTTTGACATGTTAATGGGACTTAAAAGCTCACTTACATGCATGCTGCCGGTGCATGCTACCGGTGCATGCTTGCATGCAGACATGTTGATGTGATTTAAAACTCACTCACATGCATGTGCCATGGTATTTCTGCATGCTTGCATGTGGCTTAGTGCGGAGCCTCTCAAGGTCTAGATCATACGGCTATTATGGACTGATTTACTTCATCTAACGGCTACATCAATTTTGATGATGTGGCTCAAGGAGAAGATAGAGAATTCCTAGTAGTGGGGGCTAGCTATTACTAGTAGATAAGTCTTTGTAGAGATTCCACTACATACGGAACAAAATGAATGAATCTACACTTAAAATGCATCTATATATCCGCATGTGGTTGATGGTAAAATCTCTACAAAGACTTATATTTAGGAACGGGGGAGACGGCGTACTAAGCAAGCTTCTCCTCGTTCTGCGAGTTGACGGGACACATCAAAAGTACTCCAGTGTATAGACCCTTGCCTCTAAGGTAGGCCCCACATGGTTTGCCTCTTTTTTAACATAACACGTCAAGTCGCAATTTGTTTGTTCACCCGTGGTAGATGATCCTCCCTCCACCAAGTGGACAACCAGTACACGTGCCAAATTACCATGTGGGCTGCCTTTTTCGTACAGAAATGAGCTCCACCATGTACCCGCGCGGGTGTGGTTGGGAAAGAGACGGGAGTACGTGCGCCGTGCATGCACCTCTTCTCTTCGTGCATGTCCCCCACCTACGTGGGTGTGTGTGAGAGATACAAACCGCGTTCGTGAGTGTTTTTTGTTTTGGGGTGGGGGTGGGGTGGGGGGTTGATTTCATGAATTATTTGTGGGAATATGTGTCGATGACATCTCAAACAAAATTTTGCATGCAATGTGTGTGAAATGGAGGCCTGTCCATATCATACATAGAGGGTCGGGTAATCCACGAGAAGAGAGGGAGGGTTCATAGCTATCGATAGAGTCGAAGAGAGGATCAAGTGGGTGGGTGCGAGATCGATGAAGAGAGCCATCGAAGTTGTGTGTGTGTGCAAGTCAAAGATATAGGGTGACTGGCCTACCAGAATGTTAGAGGGCACATGTCAAGTTTGTGTGTGGCAGGGAGACATGACTAGAGCGCTCGATGTATCGGTGTGTGTGGGGGGAGGGGTGGGGGGAGGGGTAGGCAGAGGCCTAACTATAGAGGTAGAACGACTCGTATATGTGTTGAGAAGGAGAGACCCAGCTATGTCTTGAGGGAGATCGATCGACATCCATACATAACTGAAGGACGGGAAATATGATGGGACAGAGAGAAAGAGAGGAGAGAGGGAGGGAGGGAGAGGGAGGGAGAGGGGTAGAGTGCCGGATGGGTGATGGAGTTGCTTCTCAAAGATGGTGGGAGAGGCCTACTAGACAAACTGAGGGTGGAACTGCAATGTTATCAATAAGAGTGGGGATGTGTTTCTGTGTGTGCCTGTGCGTGATAGATCTATCGGGACGCATCCATGGATGATGAAGGGGAACCATGTGTTCGGTAAGCAAACCTAACTAGATCGGTAGATCAATTGTTGTTTGTCGGAGGAAGGGAGAGACACAACTAATGAGGTAGATCGATTGACGTGTGGGTAAAAACGAGTTATAAGGACCTAGCTAGCTATATGTATAGCGAGAGATCGGTCGGTGTACGTCCATTTGTTATAGGCAAATAAGGCCTAGCAAGACGGATAGACAGAGAGAATGGAGCTAGGAGGTGGTGCGAGAGGCCCAACTACTAGCTAGATAGGGGGAGGAGTGTGCGGTTGTGAGATCGATGAAAAGAGGGGCGAGAGTTTACACGTGTGTCTGACCGTATGAGAGACACGAGGCAAGGACACATAAAGGAGGAGATTGAAGGTGTGTGTGTATGTTGTAGGCAGGCATCGCTGGAGAGGTTTATCGATCGGTGTGTGTCGGAAAGGAGTTGTGGAAACTCTGGGAGAACGACCTAAACAAAAAATGAATGTGCCCGGTGTATAGAATGCCGAGGGAGGGGAGGGCGAGGAGGGCATGTGCATGCACAAGAGAAAGTTAGTGGTAGCTACAAAGATTAGAGGATTGTGTGGGTGAAGAGACTAACAAAGATCATAATTTGATATGAAAGAAGATTCATATATTTGAATAGGAGATCATAGTGTTTTAAACATTGCATGGATGAATATAGCGGTGATACACGTGTTGTGCACATGTTATACCATAATGTGATAATGCATGGCGTTTGCAACTCACAGCTAAATGCCGAACAATCTAAACCATACTATACATCAAACAATCTCACATTTTATTTGAATTTGTGGTAATGTGTGGCATTTGCAGCTTACAACTAAATATCGAACAATCTAAACAATACTATATATCGAACATTCCCACATTTTATTTGAATTTGTGGTAATGTGTGGTGTTTGCAACTCACATCTAAATACTTGTAGGTGTAGGGGGCGGGGCACCGTACATAATGTGATAAACACATTATACATATGAGACATGGTTTAGATTATGAAGATCTAGCTAGAGCTAGAAATGTAATGTGATTTGAAATCAAAATAAAGTGGATTCAAAAAATCTAGTTCAAGTTCATATAGTACACATAGTTCATATGTAACTCGAGACTAATCATGTGGTGTGCTGTGAAGATAATACACAAACGATAGTTTAACTTGACAATAATGATGATTGTAGATCTTATTAAAACAGATAAACGAATTCAAATGCTTTGACTTCACAACAATCATTACTGTAGATCTTATTCAAATAGCGAAACGAATTCAAATTTAGTTCATATTGAAGCTGTAGTATATACGTTTGGAATGCACTAAAACGTTCATTTGAGTAGTAGGTTGCATGCATTATACACGTAGAGAAATATTTTAATTGAACATTACATGAATTCAAAGTTTTGAATGACATTAGTAGTGCGCATTGATTTGGTACAGTACACATTAGGCTTGTCCGGAAATTTCAACCCATGCCTTGTTAGCCTGAAATATTTAAGATATATCTTTGTCTCGTTGTGCTCCGACAACTCCCTCCATCTCAACCCGCGCCTTGCTATTCCGAAATTACAACGCGCGCGAAAACTCCCACCTCCTGTGAAATCCCGACAGGCGAAATGCCCGTGGTACCCCTGAACCGAAAGAACCGCCTCAAATCGGTGGGGGTACTTTCGTAACTTACCCCACATTTCGGACAAGCGCGTCTCTAAGCCATGGTTCCCCACCTCCATCCCATCCGCCCACTCATTCATACACCAAGGCCGTGAAAACCCACGACGAAACCCCACACCCTGCTCCGTCCGCCACCCAGCCGGAGCCTCTTCCCCGATGACGTCGTCCACAGCAACACCTCGACATCCCTCATCCACCATATCGGATGAGGATCCGTCGTCGATCTCATTGTCCCGCCGGTTCAGCCACCCCGTCCTCCACCTCCAAGGAGCTGCCCCGATGTTCCCCTCATCTTTCGCGCCACCTCCATTCCCACACCGCCGTCTTCACCTGCACCACCGTAAGAGCATCATCATCATCGTTTCCTCGGATGAAGCTGCAGCCTAATCGGCGACACCAAAGAGGTTGTACACTAATCGCCGCATTTTCTTCTTGATTCGATCTCACGGTGCTGCTAGCGCTCGGTCCCGAGCCGACACGGCGCGGCTCCATCCACGGCGGCGTCGCCGGCCACTTCCTCCACGGCATTGCTCCCTCAGCGGCGACGTCCACATCAGTAGGAGCTGCTGCTGCTTTAGCTCTCGCTTGCGCTGCTGCTCTGCTCTTGCTCTTGGTCCCCTGCCCGGTCTGCTCTTGCTATTGCTCTTGCTCGCGCTGCTGCTCTCGCTCTTGCTATTGCTTGCGATGCTACTCCGATTTAGCTACACTTCAGTCGACCGAATCGACTTTTGGGTCAGTCGATTTTCAGGGGGTGGGGGGGGCTCGCCGGGGTGAAGGAAGAACCAGCCACAGCGGGGAGGGGGGCTCGCCGGAGAGGTACCACACTATCTATGTTAGGGTTCAGGATGGGGGCGGTGGTCGCCGGCGGTCGCGGGGCGGTGGCGTGGGGATCGCCGGAGAAAAATCTTGGCACGGGGGGGGGGCCTAGAGGGATGGCCGGGGCGGCGGTGGACCAGTGGTGGGGAGTGTTTTCGGGGCGGGCGGGGCGGCGCACCGCAGGCCGTGGGCGGCGGGGGGCTGCTGTTTGGCCGGTGGTGGCTGGCAGCTCAAGGGGGTGGAGGTTGAAGATGAATCGCAGGCCCTTGATTTCGTATCCAACGGCTGCAAAATTGACTGACCAGAGATGAAAAAGTCAGTCGACCGACGTGTAGCCTCACATTGCTAGTGTGTTCAGTTTCGACAGCAAAATTCAGTTTCGACAGCAAAATTCAGTTTCGACAGTTAAGTTCAGTTTTGACAGTTAAGTTCAGAGATGAGCGACTGATGTATTTTACATCTAGCACTTTGTGGTTATGTATTTTACGTCATGTATTGGAGATGCTATTAGAATTCCACTCAGGTTAACGTTGTTCGTTGTCTCTCTTGTTCTGCTTCAGCCTCGGTGTCGTACAACTCACCGGAGCTGCTCCAACGATGAAACCCTCCATCACAGCGGAGCAGTACCTCGGGCTCCATCTCTAGACGCCTAAGATCTTCTTCCCCTCCTCCAACAGAAAAGTCAGCCGGAGCATCCTCACCGGCCAACCCAATCACGCTGAGATCGACATGGCTTCGCCAAAGAGGTTGTATACTTGTTGCATATCTTTTTTACTCTACATGTTATATATATTGTCCACTAAGCACACGGATTTTTTCCTTTACTGTCTCCTTGAAATAAAAAACGTAGGAATTTGAATTTTCACTTGTCCTCCTTTTCAAATTCCTATTCATGAAGCACAAGACTAAGAGATAGTAGCATAATAGCATTATAATCGTACATTTTTCTTGTGGTTTGACTTAATCTCACCATGCTTCTTTGCATCCTGTGATCTTCCAATTGTTGTGAATCAAACACCAAGATTGGCAGAAATCATGTGTTTTTAAATTCTCTGTTTTACACATGCATTCCTATCCTATTCCTGTCTATTTCCTCTCCCTGCATTGTTGGAATCCTCCAATTCAAACGAGCCCTTACAGAATTACTTCTCTTACAGATAGTTGTCAATGAAAACCTTGCGTGGTTTGTCCCGCTCCTGCTGCGCCGTCGTCCACCCCAGCTCAGCTGCTACAATGACAGAAGGGTCTAGCACAGCAGGGATCCAGCCTCCAGACTGTCTTTCGTCGCCTCAGATCTTCTTCCCCGCCGCTGGCAGCCATGAAAACTGCATTACCATCATCAACCGAGCAGATGACCTCGAGGACTACATGGGTCTGCAAGAGAGGTCGCACTCTTTCATGTCTGCTTACGTTATGCATCGCTTAATATTACATGCTACTTTATCGTCCTGTTCACCAATTAGACTCTGAGTCAGCTCCAAACTAATGGTCAAACTTGAGTTTTTAAATGGTTGTGGGGTACATATCAGGGCCGCTATCCATAGTATCTATCTACTATCTGGTTAATCTCTGGTGTCTACTATGAGTTTCATGTTGGGTGGGAAACAAACAGTAAAGAAGCCATTATCTGTATTTTTTAACTGAAGGCATTATCTGCCTGCTATTATTGGTTTTGGGTCTATCCACAGGTTGTTACCATCACTCTGGATTTCTGCATGCACTCCTTACATAATCTCACTATGTTTTATTCCTATGCATGACAGTTATTGTAAACAATGGAACTGAACATGTAGAGAAAAAGAGACGAGCCTTGCGTGGCAATAAAATTTCATGCAGACGTCGCTCCATGGTAGGCACAAAGGCAGCCCCCCTCCACGCATTTCGGATTGTAATCGACAGGAAAATATCTGTTCTGAGGGGGATTCAGAAGGAGAAGACAACTCCTATTTACCCCCTGGGGTCTTCGCTCTAACTTGGCATGCTGATGTTGGTTATATCATGCATATGGTGTCTTGCATTGCTTACTTTATACATCAAATATGTCATCTGCTTAGTTTAGACATCCTTTGTGCGAATGCCATCTGTTTAGTTTATTCATCGTTTATGTGAATTATGCAACGCCATCTTGTTTAGCTAGGCATCATATATGTGAATTTTTCAATGTCATCTTGCTTAGCCAGTCATCTTATATGTAAATTATATCAGGACATCCTTTTTTTGCTACATATTACATTTGTCAACAATGTTAGTACATTCAACTGCTCTTCGTGTGCATCAGCCATTTTGACACGGTGATGGCAAATTCTGGAGTGAAAACAAGGTCTTCAGAGCAGACTATGCTATCTGATGAAGCGCATATCTTGCTGGTTATGGATAGCTCCTCAGAGGAGGATTCAGAGACAGATGACCAGTCCTATTCCGCCCCAGAGGTGTATGCTCTAACTTGGCAGGGTTATGTTGCTCATATCGTGCGTATGGTGTCTCGCATTGCTATGTCATTTGATTAGTTTAGACATGCTTTGTGTGAATGCCACCTGTTCAGTGTCTAATTACCATATATGTGAATTATGCATTGCCATCTTGTTGCAAGACATTATATATGTGAATTATACAATGCTATCTTGTTGCAAAGGCATTATATATGTGAATTATTTAATGCCATGTTGTTTAGCCAATCATAATGTATGTGAATTATATCATGCTATCATTTTTTTGTATTAGGTGTTCCATTTGTCGACAATGTTTGTGTATTCAACTACTCTTCCTGTGAATCAGCCATTTGAAGCGGTGATGGAAGTATCTGGAGTGAAAACAAGGTATTCAGAGCAGACAATGCTACCTGCTGAAGCAGACATCTTGCTGGTTACAGAGAGCTCCTCAGAGGAGGATTCAGAGACTGATGACCAGTCCTATTTCCCCCCTGAGGTCTATGCTCAAACTTGGCAGGGTTATATTACCCATGTCATGCATGTTGTCTTGCATTGGTTAGTTTTTACATCATATATGGATTGCCATCTGCTTACTTGCTTACTATATAAATCATATATTTGAATTATATCATGCCATCATGTTTAGATAGTACATACACATCATCTATCTGAATTATGGCATGGCAACCCATTTAATAAAGACATCATATAGTTATATCATCTCATCCTGTTTAGTGTTTACAGTCATCATATTTTGAATTATGGCATTCTATCCGTGAATGTATGTGAATTATGGCATGCCAACCTATTTAATAAACACATTATATAGTTATGTCATGTCATCCTGTTTACATAGTCTCATATTTTGAACTATGTCTTTCCATCTTTTTTAGTTAGCCATCATAATGTGAAATTGTGTCATGCTATCTTGTTTAGTTAGCCATCATATATGTGAAATTGTGTCATGCTATCCTATTTGGTTAGACAACATAAATATGAATTATTTCATGCCCTCTTTTATTCCCCAATATCCATTGCACCTGTCTATCATACAATGTCTATACTTTCAATTACTTTTCTTGTTTATTAGCCATTTTAATTGGAGAGCGTGATCGCAATATCTAAGGGAGTAACAACACGGTCTTCAGAAAAGATAGTGCTACCAGTAGATGCAGATAGAACCACGGTTGTACTTGCCCAAGGACTAGATCCACCACACATAACCCAGACTCTCACAGATTGTACCCCTACCTAGTTGGACAGAGAACCAGCTACACCCCTTCTAACCCCAACCCCAGTAGATAGTAACCCAGTTCCAGTTGACACAGCACCGTCTCCACCACAGAGCACCCAAACACGAGCAGTTAGTAAGGGAACTGCAGTGCCCAAAGCACGAGGACCACCACTCCGAATCCCAACTCAACGCTTAAAGGAGAATAAGATTTGTTCTCAGGTCAGGTTCTGTAGCTATGGTTCATACTCCTTTGCTCCTACATTACTGTATTTACTCATACCAACTATTTTCAAATTTGAAGGATGGAATTGAAACTCTAATGGCGCAACAGGTATGTTTTAAACCTGTTTCTTTAACTGGTTTGCTGTTGTAACCTGCTCTATGTTGATTTCAGTTTCAATTGAATAAACAGTTATGTTCTCATGTCATGCACATTACAAGTGTTGTTATTTCTCTATAGTTACCCACACTTATATTTTGTCTATTCTGCTTTGTCTTGAACAAATATTATTTGAACTGTGTCTCTATCTTGATTTGGCAACAAAAACTAGAATGATATAGACCATAAAGTGACCATGGTACATAGATATATGTTTGTTTCATGCTGTTATCCTGTCCACTTTACTACTGAACTCATTTACCAAAATGAGTTTCATATACAACATGGTAAACATGTGATGTGTCTGCTTGTTTCTCTTTTAGAATGCGGACAAAATATTGGAGAACAGTACCGCGTTATCCAATGGTAAAGGAAGTAATGCAGATAAGGTTCAAGATAGTGAGACATCCCTGTTGGTCTTCAAGAAAGCTGATAAAAACTATCTTGACGACAGTGAGGGAACCCAAAAGTCCTGTCTTGATGTAGTGTTCGAGTTACTGGCCACTACTGCTAGCACAAGCTCTTCGAACTCGCTGCCTGAATCAGTTCGTCTTCTTGAGTCTCAACTTCAAGTTGAAAGACATCGATCAGATGTGCTGTGACAGGAAGCTGAAGGACTAAGGAAGTCCCTGCAGAATTCAGATGCATATTTTCTGGTGCAACAGCAAGCGCTGGAGGATTTAAGCGCCAAACAAGAGAAAGTTAATAAGCTTGCTAAGCATCTTGGTAGCATTATGGGTACCCAGGATACTGTTTCTTGAGATCTTCTGAAGTGGTTTTAGTTCTGGATTTGTTTTGCTGCGGCATTTATTTGCGCTGGTCGCGAACTTTGACAACCAGTGTATATGATATGCCGCTTTGTTCCCTATATTTGCACTGGGGGCGAACTTTGATGCCCAGTGGATGTAATATGTGTAATAGCCGTGATAGCCTAGCGTTAGTTGCTTGCTTATTTATTTCCTTGTTGTCTTGTTTATTTGTTTGCTTGTAGTCATTGCAGTTCTTTTTCCGCGGTTAGCTAGTGGCTGCAATAACCTATTTTTAAAACTAGGACACAATAACCATGGGCTAATATTTACTGTAGTGACACCGGGCCTCCTACTGGCCATACAAATAGTGGGCCTTCTACGGGCTGTAGAAACAATGGGCCTTCTGCGGGTCGTATCATCAATGGGCCTTATACGGGCCGTATGATCGATTGGCCAAACATGGGCCAAACAGACTGCATTATGGCCGTAAACGGGCTAGAGTTGGAATCGTCCGTTCATGGGCCGACCATAACGGGCCATCGTTAATAGGCCGTATTTGATGACGCTAGGAAAACGACCCAACGTATTAACGGACCACAAACGGGCCGACTGTAACCACGGGCTGAATTTGGCCCACAAGCATAAAATGACAGTAATGGGTCGTAAGTAAATGAATGCTGGAAATGAGCCCAAGAATAAATGGGCTCTGGGAAGGCCGAAAGATAACATGGGCTGGAAACGGCCCAACGGAATAACGGGTCGTTAATGGGTATAAAGTGATACATTGTTCATTACGGGCCAGTTTCACCACGGGCCGTTAATGGGTGTGAAGTGATACACAATTCATTACGGGCCAGTTTCACCACGAGCCGTTAATAGGCCAAGAGTTACATAGGCCTCATATGGGCCGAAAGACGTCATGGGCTATACATGGGCCAGAAGTGAAAACGGGCTGGAATCATATTGGGTGGCCCAGATGACGCTACTGGGCCTAATTCGGATAGGGCATAACGGGCCTTGGGTTAGCGGGCTGTAAATGGGCTATATGCGAACAGGCCGTTAACAGGCTTTACATGGGCGGCCCGCCACCTTTTGACCAAGTCAAACGGGCCGGCCTTTTCACAGGAATGGGCCTCTGTTGGGTCGTGGCACGTGTCGACGTATGATAGGCGCCTTCTGTCCAATGAGTGGATGACATCTGTCCCAACGATGAGCCGACACGTGTTTCCTCCAGCCAATGATGATTTTACATGTGGAAAATCCCCATTGGTCGGGGCTGTTAACGGGTTATCGGATCCAAAACCCGACCCGATAGCTTAACGGCGTTCCGTTAAGGTGGATGCCATGTGTCGGTCACCCTTGACGAAAGCACTTCTGTGACGCAGGATTTATCGTCATGGAAGTGGACACTTCCGTGATGATAATTTTGGTAATGTCATGGAACACTTCTATGACAAAACAGGTATGACTATCTTGATTCTATCATAAAATCGTCATGGATGTACATGCATGACAGAAAATGCGACCTACTGTGACAAACATGTATCATCACGGAAGTGTATTTTTTTGTAGTGTCCGGAGCCCCGAACGGACTCCAGATCAACCCTCCCGAGAGGTTTTTGGGCTTGGCGGCGGCTCCATATCGTAAAACGCGATGAATTCTTCTCTCTAATTTTTATCTCCCCGAAACACAATATATAGAGTTGGAGTTGGAGTCGGAGAGGCACCAGGGGGCCCACGAGGTAGGGGGCGCGCCCCCACCCTCGTGGAGAGGTGGTGGGCCCCTGGCCTATATCTTTTGCAGGTATTTTTTATATTTTCCAAAAAGTTGCTCCGTGAAGTTTTAGGTCATTCCGAGAACGTTTGTTTCTGCACATAAATAACACCATGGTAATTCTGCTGAAAACAGCGTCAGTCCGGGTTAGTTCCATTCAAATCATGCAAGTTAGAGTCCAAAACAAGGGCAAAAGTGTTTGGAAAAGTAGATACGACAAAGACGTATCACTCACATACATGTCGAGGCCGCCCACGCCCAGCTCCTGGCTGTCACTGCACAAATCGAACGAAGCTTCTCCGACAACGGTCGGCAACCCACGGCAGAAGAGCTAGCAATCACTGAGAGCGTTTGAGAAGCCGTCCGTTCCTCCGTCGCATACCTTGCGACGACGGAGCCCATCCAAGCCTAGATCGCGTCCACCCAGGCCCAGCTCGTGGCGGCCATTTCCAAAGAGATGGCAGATGCGGATGGCGAGATGCTTGCCGAGTATGGTGCGATGGATGCCATGGAGCCCCTTCCCCAGGAGACCGTCGGGCGCGAGCTGGACATGGAGGCGGCGGCGGAGATCGACGAGCACCAGCCGTAGTAGTACTCTTTGTTTTGTTTAATTAAGAGCGCCGGTCTTTAATTTGTTAGAGTAATGTTTAGGTCAGCTAGCTCTGTTTAATTGCTGAACTTGCTCGATTAAGAAGTGTAGGTGTGTTGTAGTCTCCTTTGTGTACCCAAATTGTGCAATGATGTGGATGACCACCGTAACCACGGAAATTCGAATCAAAACTTTTGACGTTCAAACTCATCACACGTGGGTGAAGCTATCTGAATCGTTATGATGTCCACATATCATACACAGTTCTGAATAAGGGACCGTGTCTGATGACACTTTACGTGCCAGTTTTTTGGCTGAAGTGATTCCAAATTTTCGGCTTCCGCGGAAATATCTACCTCCCTGCCCCTCCCCCTTACCAAAAGCCACATTTCCCCTCTTTCTGCCTTCCTTTCCAAGTTGAAACCTTCACTCCTTGCTTGCAGCGCCGCCTCCTCATCAGCGACCCTCCTTCACGCTGCTCGGACTCGTCTATCCAGGCAGGTAATCCACACCCGACCCCCATCCTCCTCCTCCTTCCACATCCCACATGTCCCGACCGCCGGCGCGAGCACGACACCTTCCACCCAAATCACTGACCCCTCCACCAAATAAGCGCCGCCCTAAGCCATGGTGCACACATTATAGCCAGGATCTCCAGGAGCATTTGGCAGCGGAGAAGCAAATCGCAGCCGCACGCGCGGATGAGGTCGCGATGGCTGCCATTCGTGCCGACCCCCAGATCTTGGAGGAGCACCTTGCCATTTGTTAGCTATGCCGGTTAAGCATGCTCGGTTTACCCGTTGCGTGTGCTGCTCCAGCCTTTCCTTCACAAATTCTAGTGAATTGTGCTATCTAATTTTACCATGCAATCTGTTGCTCTAGTGTATATGTTCTATATGTCGAGCAGTGTGGTGCTCACTTATTAATTGTTTTGTTAATTAGTTGCCGTCTTCAGTTAATTGTTTGGTTCAATTCTGCAAATATGATGTTCAATTCTTTAGGCTGCAATTTTGTATTGTCTTCCATGTGAGAAATAAATCGAATTTATCTTTACAAAATACATGAGAAATGAATACAATTGCTACATTTCCAAGTTGTCAAGCATGCTTGGTTTGGTTATACATTGTGCAATGTGGTGCTCAGTTAATGTTTGGTTCTTTTGTGTAGTGGTGTTTAGTAAATTGTTTGGTTCAATTCTGCAATGTGATGTTCAATAGTTGTGGGTGCATTCTGTTATTATATACCATGTGAGGAATAAATTGAATTTGGCTATAGTAAATACATGAGAAACAAATACGATTGCTACAATTGGCTGTAGTTAACTATTTGGTTAACTGTCTGATCTTCTATTA
This sequence comes from Triticum urartu, assembly GCF_003073215.2. Classification (NCBI taxonomy): domain Eukaryota; kingdom Viridiplantae; phylum Streptophyta; class Magnoliopsida; order Poales; family Poaceae; genus Triticum; species Triticum urartu. The sequence continues at coordinate 422,291,043 of NC_053027.1, forward strand.
GGAGTATGTTATATTGTGCAATGTGGTGCTCAGTTAATGTTTGGTTCATTTGTTGTGGTGTTTAGTTAACTGCTTGGTTCAATTCTGCAATGTGATGTCTAATTGTCGTGGGTAGAATTTTGTATTGTTGTGCATGTGAGGAATGAATCGAATTTGGCTACACTTAATACATGAGAAACATATACAAGTGCCATATTTCCTAGTTCTTAATCATGCTTGGTTTGGGTAAATGGGTTTTCCGTGTGGCTTGAATTAATCTAATGAATCTGCAATGTGCTTATTTTTCATCAACATATTTTACTAATAGCATGTGAACCCTTACTTAACCTGATGACTAACTACCTTATATGTGTTGCAGGGAAACAATGGGAAGCACTGAGGTTTACAATCGATATTAGCACGTGCATGGTCCGTTCTCTAATAGCACATTATTGTACAATTGCAGGAACCATTCTAATATTTTGGTTTTTAACAATTTGTTCTTGCACATGTAGGTCCTGCTGTTAGAGGTTTTAACCCACTATTCGACCCTTTTTGCATATGGGGAAATGAGTTGTCCATGAATATCAATCAAATCAAGAAACTCAGAAAGATTGTCAGGATAAAGAAATTAGCGACAAAAAACAACGAGATCTTTGTCTGCACAATGAAGAAGACATCAGTTCACTACAAGATAGTACTAACTATTATACCTGGCCTTTTTTATTCCTTTGCCCCATTTCCAATATTGAGAAAATATTTATGCACATCCTTGTTTTCAGGCCTTTCCAAAGCAGTTCACTGATGATTACCTCTCAACCCACCTCTATGGTTAGGAGGCGAGGAAGGTATTCATTCAACACCCACGGTTCAATATTGAAGTGTTCCTGAAGAGGACCAAGGACGGACGGTCAATCATCCACAGGCACTGGCCTAAAGTTGCAAAGAACTTCAACATGAATAAAGGCTCAATATTCGCCTTCCTCTTCAGCAGTTTTCCAGATGAGATGCATATGTCTATATACCATCTATGATGCTAATTTCGAAAGGTTCTACATGTTGCATGTGGAACTTGCTGTTGGTGCAGTTGTGTAATGGGGTAGCTGAGTGCTGAAGCTATATCATGTTGTACTCTGATGTATTTCAATTTTGAAATTATGCTTCCTTAATATGGAAATGAAATATATTGTGTGCTTAATATGAAATGTCAATTAGATTAATAAATGGATTATGAATAATCGGATAATTTGCCTACTAACGGCGAATTAGACTGCTAATTGGGTTTTGCTATTCCAAATGGTTGTTGAAAAAATACCGTGGGCGATGACCTTAGGCAACACACACAGTTTCTAGGAATAAACCATGTTGGATCAATGAACAATCACACACGACTTTCTCTTGAAAACTGTTTGTGTTAGGCCACCTTGCGCAAATGTTTATCACATAAAAACTATGTGTGATGGATAGCCTTTGCGACACAGTTTGTTCTACGGACCGTGTGTGATACATTCAATAACGCAAATGATTTTACGAGAAAAATTGTGTGTGATGTACCTGTGAACGGAAACGTTTTCCTTGGAGCGACTGTGTGGGATGTACATACGAACAGAAACATTTAGCGGGGACTGACTTTGTGGGATGTACTTGCGACCGAAACAATTTCGCCGTATAATTGTATTTTTTAGCTCTACTATATGTATTTCCATATTTGAGCACTCGTCGGTCGCACACGTTCTCATTTTGCCGAGCATGCGTGCCAGGAGGGCATATCCCCGACGGTTTCTGGGTCATGTGGGAAGGACTCCCCTATCGCCCACACTCACTTGGCGACGGTTCCAAATGCCGTTGTGGAAAGGGGTTAAAAACCGTTTGTTTAGGACCGACGCGCACCAATGTAGTATGCCTTGTTAATTCTAGTTATTCACAACGTGATGTTCTATATGTGCAAGTATGAACTGTTGTGCTTAACATGCTTCTCGATGTACCTACACAGGACAATTTTGGGAACGACTGCTGTTTTCCATCGAGGTTAGTTTCATCCCATGGCTTATATCTTCTCACTGTTTAGGATATAGGTAGCTGGTGTAGGGTTTCGTAGTAATTTCAAAAAATTTCCTACGCACACGCAAGATCATGTGATGCATAGCAACGAGAGGGGAGAGTGTTGTCTACGTACCCACGCAGACCGACTGCGGAAGCGTTGACGCAACGTAGAGGAAGTAGTCGTACGTCTTCACGATCCAACCGATCAAGTACCGAAACTACGGCACCTCCGAGTTCGAGCACACGTTCAGCTCGATGACGATCCCCGGACTCCGATCCAGCAAAGTGTCGGGGAAGAGTTCCGTCAGCACGACGGCGTGGTGACGATCTTGATGCACTACAGCAGCAGGGCTTCGCCTAAACTCCGCTACAGTATTATCGAGGAATATGGTGGCTGGGGGCACCGCACACGGCTAAGGAATAGATCACGTGGATCAACTTGTGTGTTCTAGGGTGCCTCTACCTCAGTATATAAAGGACCAAAGGGGGAGGCTGGCCGGCCACAAGGGGCGCGCCAGGAGAGTCCTACTCCCTCCCCCCCAATCCTAGTTGGAATAGGATTCCTCAGGGGGGGGGGAAGAGAGAGAGGGGGCCGGCCACCTCTCCTAGTCCTAATAGGACTAGGGGAAGGGGGAGGCGCGCAGCCCACCTTGGGCTGCCCCTTTCTCCTTTCCACTAAAGCCCACTAAGGCCCATATGGTTCCCGGGGGGTTCCGGTAACCTCCCGGTACTCCGGTAAAATCCCGATTTCAACCAGAACACTTCCGATATCCAAACATCGGCTTCCAATATATCAATCTTTATGTCTCGACCATTTCGAGACTCCTCGTCATGTCCGTGATCACATCCGGGACTCCGAACAACCTTCGGTACATCAAAATGCATAAACTCATAATATAACTGTCATCGTAACCTTAAGCGTGCGGACCCTACGGGTTCGAGAACAATGTATACATGACCGAGACACGTCTCCAGTCAATAACCAATAGCGGGACCTGGATGCCCATATTGGCTCCTACATATTCTACGAAGATCTTTATCGGTCAGACCGCATAACAACATACGTTGTTCCCTTTGTCATCAGTATGTTACTTGCCCGAGATTCGATCGTCGGTATCCAATACCTAGTTCAATATCGTTACCGGCAAGTCTCTTTACTCGTTCTGTAATACATCATCCCGCAACTAACTCATTTAGTTGCAATGCTTGCAAGGCTTAAGTGATGTGCATTACCGAGAGGGCCCAGAGATACCTCTCCGACAATCGGAGTGACAAATCCTAATCTCGAAATACGCCAACCCAACATGTACCTTTGGAGACACCTGTAATGCTCCTTTATAATCACCCAGTTACGTTGTGACGTTTGGTAGCACCCAAAGTGTTCCTCCGGTAAACGGGAGTTGCATAATCTCATAGTTATAGGAACATGTATAAGTCATGAAGAAAGCAATAGCAACATACTAAACGATCGAGTGCTAAGCTAATGGAATGGGTCATGTCAATCAGATCATTCTCTTAATGATGTGATCCCGTTAATCAAATAACAACTCTTTGTCCATGGTTAGGAAACATAACCATCTTTGATTAACGAGCTAGTCAAGTAGAGGCATACTAGTGACACTCTGTTTGTCTATGTATTCACACATGTATTATGTTTCCGGTTAATACAATTCTAGCATGAATAATAAACATTTATCATGAAATATGGAAATAAATAATAACTTTATTATTGCCTCTAGGGCATATTTCCTTCAGTCTCCCACTTGCACTAGAGTCAATAATCTAGTTCACATCGCCATGTGATTTAACAGCAATAGTTCACATCACCATGTGATTAACACCCATAGTTCACATTGATATGTGATCAACACCCAAAGGGTTTACTAGATTCAGTAATCTAGTTCACATCGCTATGTGATTAACACCCAAAGAGTACTATGGTGTGATCATGTTTTGCTTGTGAGATAATTTAAGTCAACGGGTCTGTCACATTCAGATCCGTAAGTATTTTGCGAATTTCTATGTCAACAATGCTCTGCATGGAGCTACTCTAGCTTATTGCTCCCACTTTCAATATGTATCTAGATCGAGACTTAGAGTCATCCCGATCTGTGTCAAAACTTGCATCGACGTAACTTTTTACGACGAACCTTTTTGTCACCTCCATAATTGAGAAATATTTCCTTATTCCACTAAGGATAATTTTGACCGCTGTCCAGTGATCTACTCTTAGATCACTATTGTACTCCCTTGCTTAACACAGTGTAGGGTATACAATAGATCTGGTACACATCATGGCATACTTTATAGAACCTATGGCTGAGGCATAGGGAATGACTTTCATTCTATTTCTATCTTCTGCCGTGGTCGGGCTTTGAGTCTTACTCAATTTCACACCTTGTAACACAGGCAAGAACTCTTTCTTTGACTGTTCCATTTTGAACTACTTCAAAATCTTGTCAAGGTATGTACTCATTGAAAAAACTTATCAAGCGTCTTGATCTATCTCTATAGATCTTGATGCTCAATATGTAAGCAGCTTTACCAAGGTCTTTCTTTGAAAAACTCCTTTCAAACACTCCTTTATGCTTTGCAGAATAATTCTGCATTATTTCCGATCAACATTATGTCATATACATATACTTATCAGAAATGATGTAGTGCTCCACTCACTTTCTTGTAAATACAGGCTTTATCGCAAGTCTGTATAAAACTATATGCTTTGATCAACTTATCAAAGCGTATATTCCAACTCCAAGATGCTTGCACCAGTCCATAGATGGATCGCTGGAGCTTGCATATTTTGTTAGTACCTTTAGGATTGACAAAACCTTCTGGTTGTATCATATACAACTCTTCTTTAATAAATCTATTAAGGAATGCAGTTTTGTTTATCCATTTGCCAGATTTCATAAAATGCGGCAATTGCTAACATGATTCGGACAGACTTAAGCATAGATACGAGTGAGAAACTCTCATCGTAGTCAACACCTTGAACTTGTCGAAAACCTTTTGCGAAAATTCTAGCTTTGTAGATAGTAACACTACTATCAGCGTCCGTCTTCCTCTTGAAGATCCATTTATTTTCTATGGCTTGCCGATCATCGGGAAAATCCATCAAAGTCCATACTTTGTTCTCATACATGGATCATATCTCAGATTTCATGGCCTCAAACCATTTTGCGGAATCTGGGCTCATCATCGCTTCCTCATAGTTCGCAAGTTCGTCATGGTCTAGTAACATGACTTCCAGAATAGGATTACCATACCACACTGGTGTGGATCTCACTCTGGTTTACCTATGAGATTTGGTAGTAACTCTATCTGAAGTTACATGATCATCATCATTAGCTTCCTCACTAATTGGTGTAGTAGTCACAGGAACAGATTTCTGTGATGAACTACTTTCCAATAAGGGAGCAGGTACAGTTACCTCATCAAGTTCTACTTTCCTCCCACTCACTTCTTTCGAGAGAAACTCCTTCTCTAGAAAGGATCCATTCTAAGCAACGAATATCTTGCCTTCGGATCTATGATAGAAGGTGTACCCAACATTATCTTTTGGGTATCCTATGAAGACGCACTTCTCCGATTTGAGTTTGAGCTTATCAGGATGAAACTTTTCATATAAGCATCGCAACCCCAAACTTTAAGAAACGACAACTTTGGTTTCTTGCCAAACCATAGTTCATACGGAGTCGTCTCAACAGATTTAGATGGTGCCCTTTTAACGTGAATGCAGTTGTCTCTAATGCATAACCCCAAAATGATAGTGGTAGATCGGAAAGAGACATCATAGATCGCACCATATCTAATAAAGTACGGTTATGACGCTCGGACACACCATTACATTGTGGTGTTCCAGGTGGCGTGAGTAGTGAAACTATTTCACATTGTTTTAAAATGAAGGCCAAAATCGTAACTCAAATACTCTTCTCTATGATCAGATCGTAGAAACTTTATTTTCTTGTTACGATGATTTTTCACTTCACTCTGAAATTCTTTGAACTTTTCAAATGTTTCAGACTTATGTTTCATCAAGTAGATATACTCATATCTGCTCAAATCATCTGTGAAGATCAGAAAATAATGATACTTGTCGCGAGCCTCAATATTCATCGGACCACATACATCAGTATGTATGATTTACAACAAATTTGTTGCTCGCTCCATTGTTCCGAAGAACAGAGTCTTAGTCATCTTGCCCACGAGGCATGGTTCGCAAGAATCAACTGATTCATAATCAAGTGATTCAAAAAGCCCATCAGCATGGAGTTTCTTCATGCACTTTACACCAATATGACCTAAACGGCAGTGCTACAAATAAGTTGCACTATCATTATTAACTTTGCATCTTTTGGTTTCAATATTATGATTATGTGTATCACTATGATCGAGATCCAACGAATTATTTTTATTGGGTGTGTAACCATATAAGGTTTTATTCATATAAACAGAATAACAATTTATTCTCTTACTTAAATGAATAACCGTATTACAATAAACATGATCAAATCATATTCACGCTTAACGCAAACACCAAATAACACTTATTTAGGTTCAACACTAATCTCGAAATAATAGGGAGTGTGCGATGATGATCATATCAATCTTGGAACCACTTCCAACACACATCGTCACTTCACCCTTAACTAGTCTCTGTTTATTCTGCAACTCCCGTTTTGAGTTACTAATCTTAGCAACTGAACTAGTATCAAATACTGAGGGGTTGCTATAAACACTAGTAAAGTACACATCAATAACATGTATATCAAATATACTTATGTTCACTTTGCCATCCTTCTTATCTGCCAATCACTTGGGGTAGTTCCGCTTCCAGTGACCAGTCCCTTTGCAGTAGAAACACTTAGTCTCAGGCTTTAGGACTAGACTTGGGCTTCTTCACTTGAGCAGCAACTTGCTTGCCGTTCTTCTTGAAGTTCCCCTTCTTCCCTTTGCCTTTTTCTTGAAACTAGTGACCTTGTCAACCATCAACACTTGATGCTCTTTCTCGATTTCTACCTTCATCGATTTCATCATCATGAAAAGCTCGGGATTTGTTTCCGTCATCCCTTGCATACTATAGTTCATCACGAAGTTCTACTAACTCAGTGATGGTGACTAGAGAATTCTGTCAATCACTATCTTATCTGGAAGATTAACTCCCACTTGATTCAAGCGATTGTAGTACCCAGACAATCTGAGCACATGCTCACTAGTTGAGCGATTCTCCTCCATCTTTTAGCTATAGAACTTGTTGGAGACTTCATATCTCTCAACTCAGGTATTTGTTTGAAACTTCAACTCCTGGAACATCTCATATGGTCCATGACGTTCAAAACGTCTTTGAAGTCCCGATTCTAAGCCGTTAAGCATGGTGCACTAAACTATCAAGTAGTCATCATATTTAGCTAGCCAAACGTTCATAACGTCAGCATCTGCTCCTGCAATAGGTCTATCACCTAGCGGTGCATCAAGGACATAATTCCTCTGTGCAGCAATGAGGATAAACCTCAGATCACGGATCCAATCCGCATCATTGCTACTAACATCTTTCAACTAAATTTTTCTCTAGGAACATATCAAAATAAACATATGAAAGCAATAACGCGAGCTATTGATCTACAACATAATTTGCAAAATACTACCAGGACTAAGTTCATGATAAATTTAAGTTCAATTAATCAAATTACTTAAGAACTCCCACTTAGATAGACATCCCTCTAATCCTCTAAGTGATCACGTGATCCAAATCAACTAAACCATGTCCGATCATCACGTGAGATGGAGTAGTTTCATTGGTGAACATCATTATGTTGATCATATCTACTATATGATTCACGCTCGACCTTTCGGTCTCCATGTTCCGAGGCCATATCTGTATATGCTTGGCTCGTCAAGTATAACCTGAGTATTCTGCGTGTGCAACTGTTTTGCACCCGTTGTATTTGAATGTAGAACCTATCACACCCGATCATCATGTGGTGTCTCGGCACGAAGAACTTTCGCAACGGTGCATAATCAGGGAGAACACTTCTTGATAATTTAGTGAGAGATCATCTTATAATGCTACCGTCAATCAAAGCAAGATAAGATGCATAAAAGGATAAACATCACATGCAATCAATATAAGTGATATGATATGGCCATCATCATCTCGTGCTTGTGATCTCCATCTTCGAAGCACCGTCGTGATCACCATCGTCACCGGCGTGACACCTTGATCTCCATCGTAGCATCGTTGTCGTCTCGCCAAGTTTATGCTTCTACGACTATCGCTACCGCTTAGTGATAAAAGTAAAGCATTACATCGCGATTGCATTGCATACAATAAAACGACAACCATATGGCTCCTGCCAGTTGCCGATAACTCGGTTACAAAACATGATCATCTCATACAATAAAATTCAGCATCATGCCTTAACCATATCACATCACAACATGCCCTGCAAAAACAAGGTAGACGTCCTCTACTTTGTTGTTGCAAGTTTTACGTGGCTGCTACGGGCTTAAGAAAGAACCAATCTCACCTACGCATCAAAACCACAACGATAGTTTGTCAAATAGACTCCGTTTTAACCTTCGCAAGGACCGGGCGTAGCCACACTTGGTTCAACTAAATTTGGAGAGACTGTTGCCCGCAAGCCACCTATGTGCAAAGCACGTCGGGGGAACCGGTCTCGCGTAAGCGTACGCGTAATGTTGGTCCGGGTCATCTCGTCCAACAATGCCGCCGAACCAAAGTATGACATGCTGGTAGGCAGTATGATTTATATCGCCCACAACTCACTTGTGTTCTATTCATGCATATAACATCAACATAAATAACCTAGGCTCTGATACCACTGTAGGGTTTCGTAGTAATTTCAAAAAAATTCCTACGCACACGCAAGATCATGTGATGCATAGCAACGAGAGGGGAGAGTGTTGTCTACGTACCCACACAGACTGACTGCGGAAGCGTTGACGCAACGTAGAGGAAGTAGTCGTACGTCTTCACGATCCAACCGATCAAGTACCGAAACTACGGCACCTCCGAGTTCGAGCACACGTTCAGCTCGATGACGATCCCCGGACTCCGATCCAGCAAAGTGTCGGGGAAGAGTTCCGTCAGCACGACGGCGTGGTGACGATCTTGATGCACTACAGCAGCAGGGCTTCGCCTAAACTCCGCTACAGTATTATCGAGGAATATGGTGGCTGGGGGCACCGCACACGGCTAAGGAATAGATCACGTGGATCAACTTGTGTGTTCTAGGGTGCCTCTACCTCAGTATATAAAGGACCAAAGGGGGGAGGCTGGCCGGCCACAAGGGGCGCGCCAGGAGAGTCCTACTCCCTCCGGGAGTAGGATTCCCCCCCCCCCCCAATCCTAGTTGGAATAGGATTCCTCGGGGGGGAAGAGAGAGAGGGGGCTGGCCACCTCTCCTAGTCCTAATAGGACTAGGGGAAGGGGGAGGCGCGCAGCCCACCTTGGGCTGCCCCTTTCTCCTTTGCACTAAAGCCCACTAAGGCCCATATGGTTCCCGGGGGGTTCCGGTAACCTCCCGCTACTCCGGTAAAATCCCGATTTCACCCGGAACACTTTCGATATCCAAACATCGGCTTCCAATATATCAATCTTTATGTCTCGACCATTTCGAGACTCCTCGTCATGTCCGTGATCACATCCGGGACTCCGAACAACCTTCGGTACATCAAAATGCATAAACTCATAATATAACTGTCATCGTAACCTTAAGCGTGCGGACCCTACGGGTTCGAGAACAATGTAGACATGACCGAGACACGTCTCCGGTCAATAACCAATAGCGGGACCTGGATGCCCATATTGGCTCCTACATATTCTACGAAGATCTTTATCGGTCAGACCGCATAACAACATACGTTGTTCCCTTTGTCATCGGTATGTTACTTGCCCGAGATTCGATCGTCGGTATCCAATACCTAGTTCAATCTCGTTACCGGCAAGTCTCTTTACTCGTTCTGTAATACATCATCCCGCAACTAACTCATTTAGTTGCAATGCTTGCAAGGCTTAAGTGATGTGCATTACCGAGAGGGCCCAGAGATACCTTTCCGACAATCGGAGTGACAAATCCTAATCTCGAAATACGCCAACCCAACATGTACCTTTGGAGACACCTGTAATGCTCCTTTATAATCACCCAGTTACGTTGTGACATTTGGTAGCACCCAAAGTGTTCCTCCGGTAAACGGGAGTTGCATAATCTCATAGTTATAGGAACATGTATAAGTCATGAAGAAAGCAATAGCAACATACTAAACGATCGAGTGCTAAGCTAATGGAATGGGTCATGTCAATCAGATCATTCTCTTAATGATGTGATCCCGTTAATCAAATAACAACTCTTTGTCCATGGTTAGGAAACATAACCATCTTTGATTAACGAGCTAGTCAAGTAGAGGCATACTAGTGACACTCTGTTTGTCTATGTATTCACACATGTATTATGTTTCCGGTTAATACAATTCTAGCATGAATAATAAACATTTATCATGAAATAAGGAAATAAATAATAACTTTATTATTGCCTCTAGGGCATATTTCCTTCAGCTGGTACCATATAGGCCGGCGATTGATAAGGGACTAATCGGTGAATCGGACTTTTAACTGAATATATCTGCAACCCATTTATTGTTAGGTTAACTAGGGCCATATGTAATATATCTGAGGCTACATAGCAACATGCACTATACTTAATGTCTAAATATGCAATCCTAGGCTACATAGCAACAAGGAAGAGTGTTACATTAATGTTCTAATAATGTCTAGATATACGTAGAAGAGAAGCAACAGCAACAACAACAACACATCCCTGTTTGGATACTCAACTTAGCTAGAGGTTAGAGTTAGTTTCTAGCTCATTACTAACCCTAAACTAACTCCATCCAAAGAGTGTTTGGATGGCAGGGTTAGATTGACAATAAATGCACTAGGAGAACTAGTTCCAATTAGCACCTCTTGGATTGGATAGTTTTTTGGGTGGATTATAGATACAACTAGCTCAAACTAGCCCTCATGTTAAGATCTACTTTAGGGCTATTTGAGCCCGAACTAGCTCAAACTAACTGTAACCCCTGCATATAGCAGCAGTTAATCAACCAATAATTTGTAAGAATGCACTAAACTCCTTCCGGCCCATAATACAATATGTTAATTCATCTAATATGTGAGTATATTGGATGTTATAAGATACTCCCTCTGTCCCTAAATATTTGTATTTTTAAAGATTTCAAATGGACTACCACATACGAATGTATATAGACATACTATAAAAGAGTTTTGTACTACATCATTGTGCAATTGTTGTTTAGCTTCTAATATCAACTTAGCGCTTTTAGGTACATATGTCATTGGTAAAGATCCGCGCTTCGACCCTTTCTGCGTATGGGGCAATGAGATATCGATGAACCAGCATCAAGTGAGGAAGCTGATAAAGATTGTTAGTAGAATGGGTCCAAAGATGGTAATTAAACTATTTGTTTACACTTTATCCAAGACAACAGCGAACTACAGGATGGTAAGTAAGAACTCTACAGCCTTCTTTTTACTGCCCATAATGAGTTGTGTTAGATAACAATGTCTGAATCTTTTTTCCTTTGAAGTGGTTGCCAAAGCAGTTTACTCAAGATTACCTCTCAAACTATATGATTGGTGGGCATTCAAAGGTTAAAGTATTTCTACCAGAACACGATGATTATCTTGATGTTTTCATGAAGACCATGAAGGATGGGCGGTCGGCCATCACAAGGGGTTGGACTAGAGTCATGCGTGCATTCTGCATGGAGGAGGGCACAATATGGGCATTCCGCTTCACCTTGTTCAGCAACCAGAATATATTTCGCCTCTTTCTTTACCGTCTTTAATAGTACAAGTATACAACTGTGGTTCATCATTCTTTATTTGGTTCTTATGTAATTCTTGAACATATGTACCTATGAATCGAATAATGCATTGGTTGTTTGAACCTAATCGTGTGGTACATATGTTCATTTCAACTTGGTGAAGGTTCCAAATGTCGTCGCGGAAAGGGGTTAAAAACTGTTTGTTTAGGACCACCGCGCACCAGTGGATAGGTGGTTAATTCTTTGGCCGCGAGGGCCTCCGATAATGCCTCGAGGGCCAGGGAGGTGGTTTTGTTTTCGGCGCGGAGTGCTATGTCCGGATCACTAGTAATAGTGATAACTCCGTTGGGCCCGGGCATTTTGATCTTCATATACCCGTAATGGGGTATAGCTTGAAAGCGTGTGAATGCGTCTCACCCTAGCAAGGCGTGATACCCGCTGTTGAAGGGTGCCACATGGAAGAGTAACTCTTCGGACCTATAGTTCTCCAGCGTGCTGAATACCACATAGAGTTTGATTTCCCCGAGCATATTGCTTCCCGACTGGGTATAATGCCTCGAAAAGTTGTATTACTCTGCTAAATGTGACTCCTGTGCATTTGCATTTTATTGAGCGTGTCCTCATAGATGAGGTTCAATCTGTTCCCACCGTCCATTAGCACTTTAGTGAGCCGAAAGCCGTCCACGATTGGGTTTAGGACCAGAGCGGCTGGTGCCCGGACTAAGCAGGATCTTGGTTCGTCATTGACATTGAAAGTAATCGCCATATCGTTCCAAGGGTTTATTGCTGCTACTTGGCAGACTTCGGCAAGGTCACGGAGCACCCGTTTTGCGCCGATTATTTGATGAGAAGGTCTCGAAGACTATGAATACTTCGGGATCGTCGTCCTCCAAAGAGTGCTTCTCTAGGGTAGTGTTGGTGAGGATACCCTCACCGCTCTTGGCCACTTTATCGAGTATCCAACATGCCCGTAGGTTGTGCGTTGGTTCGGTATTCGGCTTCATGTGTATTTGACATGGCCTATCGAGCCATCCCTCGAGGACAGTTCTATGCTCCGTAGAGGGCTTAATTTTCTTGTCCACGGGATGATGATCAGGTGCCCCGCAAGGGTGCATCCTTGTTGCCCGTCCGGGAGGTGGCTTAAAGGCATGTGGTTCCCAGCGGGGCTGTTTGAGTTTTCCAAGTGCTTTCCATTGCGCAGTACTTCTGCACTATGTGTGCCAAATATGCAAAGTGCAGTATGCGGTGGCGGTTGAGGGCATTAAGGATTCCCTCATCCGTACAGTTGTTGCAAAATACTGAGATCGCGTTGTCGTCACAACAATCTTTAATCTTGTTTTAACAAGTAGGAATCTAGCACAAAAGTGATGGGCTGTTTCCTGAGGTTGCTGACGTATATACATTAAATTGCATATGTCCGGGGGACCGGAATTACTTGGAGAGTATTGCTTGTGGTGGGCGGGTGGGATTAAAGATTGTGGAATCCGGGTTTTGAAGAATTTTTTAGCTTAATGGCCCGGGATCCGGAGTGTTCTGAGAGTTTTTAGGCTTGAAGCCCAACTCTATGTTCGGAGGACGGATAGTTTCCTGAAGGTGGGCATCCGACTTGCGGAGCTCGGAGATCCGAACATAGTCTGTTTTTAGCGTAGGAGGAGCGGTATCCTTGCCTTGCTCTTCCACGACGGTCACCAGATGGGTGACCGGTGGGGATATGATTTCTCTCTGGTCAGGTTTAAGCCCGATCAGATCATAATCTGTTGAGACCCCCAAGGTGGTGATGCGATCTAGCAGTTCGTTTAAAGACGAAACATCTGTCGGATCCATCTTATCGACGCTTTCGGGGTCGATGTGGAGATGATTTTTGGCAATCCGGGGGGCTGCCTCAGGCTTTATGGCCGGGCGGGTGCCTATGGTGAAATTTCAGATCTGGAGGATCTGCCCAGGAACTAGGGCTTTTCCAGAGGTGATTTTGTCGTTGATGACGAGGCGAGTGATACGTCTCCAACGTATCTATAATTTTTGATTGCTCAAAGCTATATTATCTACTGTTTTGGAAATTATTGGGCTTTATTATCCACTTTTATATTATTTTTTGGACTAACCTATTAACCAGAGGCCCAGCCCAGAATTGTTGTTTTTGCCTGTTTTAGGGTTTTGAAGAAAAGGAATATCAAACGGAGTCCAAACGGAATGAAACCTTCGGGAACGTGATTTTCTACCGAATACAACTCAGGAGACTTGGACCCTATGTCAAGCCAATTAATAGGAAGCCATGAGGTAGGGGGGGCGCCTACCCCCCAGGCGCGCCCTCCACCCTCATGGGCCCCCTGTTGCTCCACCGACGTACTCCTTCCTCCTATATATACCTACGTACCCAAAACGATCAGATACGGAGCCAAAACCCTAATTCCACCGCCGTAACTTTCTGTATCCATGAGATCCCATCTTGGGGCCTGTTCCGGAGTTCCGCCGGAGGGGGCATCGATCACGGAGGGCTTCTACATCAACACCATAGCCTCTCTGATGAAGTGTGAGTAGTTTACTTCAGACCTACGGGTCCATAGTTAGTAGCTAGATGGCTTCTTCTCTCTTTTTGGATCTCAATACAATGTTCTCCCCCTCTCTTGTGGAGATCTATTCGATGTAATCTTCTTTTTGCGGTGTGTTTGTTGAGATCGAAGAATTGTGGGTTTATGATCAAGTCTATCTATGAATAATATTTGAATCTTCTCTTAATTCTTTTATGTATGATTGGTTATCTTTGCAAGTCTTTTCGAATTATCAGTTTGGTTTGGCCTACTAGATTGATCTTTCTTGCAATGGGAGAAGTGCTTAGCTTTGGGTTCAATCTTGCGGTGTCCTTTCCCGGTGACAGTAAGGGCAGCAAGGCACGTATTGTATTGTTGCCATCGAGGATAACAAGATGGGGTTTTCTTCATATTGCATGAGTCTATCCCTCTACATCATGTCATCTTGCTTAAGGTGTTACTCTGTTTTTAACTTAATACTCTAGATGCATGCTGGTAGCGGTCGATGAGTGGAGTAATAGTAGTAGATGCAGGCAGGAGTCGGTCTACTTGTCTCGGACGTGATGCCTATATACATGATCATACCTAGATATTCTCATAACTATGCTCAATTATGTCAATTGCTCAACAGTAATTTGTTCACCCACCGTAGAATACTTATGCTCTCGAGAGAAGCCACTAGTGAAACCTATGGCCCCGGGGTCTATCTTTATCATATCAATCTCCTACTACTTAGTTATTTACTTTGCCATTTACTTTGCCTTTATTTTACTTTGCCAAAACTGAGGGAAATACTTACGCTACTTTGCTGCATCATCCCTTCCTCTTCGGGGAAAACCAACGCAGTGCTAAAAGAGGTAGCAAGAAGGATTTCTGGCGCCGTTGCCGGGGAGGTCTACGCAAAAGTCAACATACCAAGTACCCATCACATACCCTTATCTCCTGCATTACATTATGTGCCATTTGCCTCTCGTTTTCCTGTCCCCCCAATTCACCCTTGCCGTTTTATTCGCCCTCTCTCTCTATCCTCCTTCTCTTTCTCTATTTGCCTCTTTTTGTCCGCTTGCTTTTTGTTTGCTTGTGTGTTAGTTTGCTTGCTTGTCATTATGGCTAGTCCCTTATCTTCTCCATTGTCTCCCGAGAATGAAATTCTAAATTTTAAGCAAAGGGAGGGTGAAAATCTAAAAGATGCTTGGTATAGAATTTGCAATGCTCAAAATAAATCTGCTAGGAAGCAATCTACTACCATTCTCCTTCGCAATTTTTATGTAGGCATTACTCCTTGGCACCGTTATGTTCTTGATACTATTACCGGAGGGAACTTTTTGGGTAGCCATACTTTTGATTCTTATAATGCTATGATAGCTTTATTTGGCTCCCCCCTCTTTTGGTTAATGGAACTATATTAACTTTGGAGCATGTAATGCAAAGGCTTGAAATTATTGAAAATAAGGTTGCTAACGTAGAGTTAATTGAAAATTTGGATAAAAAGATCCACAGTCGAATCTCTCAATATGGATATAAAGTAGGAGTTACTTTGAAAGATATTAAAGAAAAGGAACCCATAGTTAATGAGAAAATAAATCACGATTCCATTAGGATCGATAAACTTGAGAATATTATTACCAATTTGGGAACCACTTTTCTTCCATAAAGAATACTCCAAGTTCCTCCACTAAAGTTGCCAAGCTTATGTATGTTCCTAAAAATAAGGGTGAATCATCTAGTAAGGAAAATGCGGATCTTAAATATGTAAGTGTTCATCCCAATCTTTTTGCTATCATTAAGGAACCATTTGTTACAAATGAATTTTTTGATCTTATGCCTAAATGTTTGATAATTAATAAAAATAAATAAACTCCTAAAGATGGTAGATGCCTCATTGAAGAATTGCCTACCAAAGATGGCAATACCTAGATCTATTCTTGCTCGTTATGCCTAGCTAGGGGCGTTAAATGATAGCGCTTGTTGGGAGGCAACCCAATTTTTATTCCTTGATTTTTGCTCCTGCTTAGTAATAAATAAATTATTTAGCCTATGTTTTGGTTGTGTTTTTCTATGTTTAATTAGTGTTTGTGCCAAGTAGAATTGTTGGGAAGACTTGGGGAATGTCTTGTTGAACTTGCTGTGAAAAACAGAAACTTTAGCGCTCATGAGAACTGCTATCATTTTTATTTGAAATGTGCTATTGTAACATCCCAAATTTTCAATTTGGAATGTTATACACTAGATCATCATTGCATATCATATTTATTGCATTTTGGTTGATCCTAGAAATTTTTCGCAACTCAAGGACCCTTGGAGAGAGTTGGGGATTTCGTTATTTTCGTAGTTGAGTTGTCTCAAATTTTGAAAATAGGATCATTTGATTTTATTTATTTTATCTTCAATAATTTCTATTACAAAAATATGAGAGAGGGAATAAAAGGACTTTCCCAAAATAAAGAAATATTGAGGATTTAATAAAAAATCAAATAAGATTTTATTTGGTTTTATTTGCTATTTTATTTGAATTTAGGAAAAATGCGCGTTTTTCAAAATTGCATTTAGGCCCCAAATAAATGTTCTTCCTGTGCGGCTTGATTTTGGAAGCCGGGGAAATTTTATTTCGGGGTTTTTGGAGTCCGTTTAGTATTTCTTTTATTTGTTTTTCTGCGCATTATTATTTTAAAAAAAGCGAACCGACTCCGGGCCGTACTCGAGCGGGACTCCGCCCGGGGCAGCCTTTATAAGGCGCCCTCCCGAGCCGGCCAGCCCACCAGCGCCCCAGCCCGCCTCGAGCCCCGCGCCGCGCCCTAACCCTAACCCTAGGCCGCCGCCACTGCCGCGCGCCGCCCCGCGTTGCCCCGCCGCCTCGCCGCCGCCCCGCGCCGCCAGCGCCGCCGCCTCGCCGGACCCGCCCCACCGCCCGCCGGACCCGCCGTCGAGGTAGCCGCCGTCACCAGCGGTTTTCTTTAGAAAACCGCCCGTTTTTTTAAAAGCCGCGGTTTATTTTTTAGAACGGATTTTTTCGGTTTATTCTATTTAGCGAGCGTTCGCTCGTTCGTTTGTTTTAGCGAACATGTTTGTCGTTTGGATCCAGTTAACGAACATTCATTCGTTAAACTGTTCGTCGTTTTTCTTTTTCTCGGATTAAATCCGTGATTTTTCTGATCGCGATTTCTGATCCGATTTTCATTCTAGTATAACTTCTTGCTCGTTTATCGGAATCAGACGATTCAAGCGCCTGGAGTTTCGTCTCGAAACCCTCTTTCCGTTTAACCAACTCAAACAAGTTTTTGCCACTGTAAAAATTGCCCTAGATCTAGAATAGTAAACGAAGTCTGTTTCTTTTGTCGTTTGGCTTTCGTTGCTTCGTTCGATTTGATTCTTTTTGCCAACCAGAGTTCTTAAGTTGAACTTTCTGGTTAGATCTCTTAGTTGAGTTTTACCTGTGCATTAGTTGAGTACTTATTGTATGCTTGTTTGTTTGCGATAGAGTACCCGGAGTGTGCCGCTTGTTACTTCGAATCACTAGGTTTCCTGGATCATCAGCAAGGCAAGTAACACTTTGATCATACCTCCTACTACCCAGTTTTATTGCATTAGATCAACCCTTACACAT
Organism: Triticum urartu; assembly: GCF_003073215.2. Classification (NCBI taxonomy): domain Eukaryota; kingdom Viridiplantae; phylum Streptophyta; class Magnoliopsida; order Poales; family Poaceae; genus Triticum; species Triticum urartu. The sequence continues at coordinate 422,309,067 of NC_053027.1, forward strand.
TGCATGATTAGGATCTAATTAAATTATGGGTTTGGGAAGTAGTTTAGGTAGTACCTATTACCTGTTTATTATCAAACCTTTGGGAGTTACTTCTACGTTTGCTTATTATTGCTATGCTATGCTAGTAGACATGGATTGGGTGAGTGATATCCATGACAGATGTGAGATTTTTAAATCAATGATTTATCTAAGGTGGCAACTTAAATACACATCTGGGTGGATTGAGGTACCTGGGTATTCCAGGATTGCCTGTTTTCTTTTGGACCGCCACCCAGGCTCAAAGGGATCATGAGATTTTCATGCTAGAAACTTCCGTGTGCAGCCACAAGCTATTATGGGCTCTAGCATAGTTGACTAAGTCATCCGAACTCTTACAGTGGTAGACTAGCAGATGTAGGGGATGTAGGTGGTATGGTCTACCCATCGTAAGGTGCTAGCGCTTCTGAAAGACTATGTCTCGGTCATCCGTTTCTCAAACACCGTGTAGTGCGAGAAACCAAACGGAGGCGATCGAGTCTTGTGGGGAAAAGTGTGCAAACCTCTGCAGAGTGTATAAACTAATCATGGTTAGCCGTGTCCCCGGTTATGGACATCTTGAGTATCTAGTACCTGGATTATCATGTGAATCTCAACATGTTACTATAAAATTTAATTTGATGGGTTTGTTTAGTGAGGTTACTTAATTGGGATTGAGGATGCTGTCAACCATTCTCAATGTTCAACAACCACCATAATAGCTAAATAAATTTATTCCTTTGCACTAGGGAAAAATTGGCTTTACGCAAAACTATAACCATAGAGCTTTCCACCAGCCAAATATGCATATAGTATAGCTGTTTCATTCCATTACTCTCTATGTGTTACCTTGCCAGCATATTCCATGTGCTGACCCGTTTTCGGGCTGCAACGTAATGTTGCAGACTTTTCAGACGATGATTAAGGAGTTTTAGGTCGTGGTTCTATACTCAGTGATGTCGTTGGAGTTGATGGACTCACTTATCTTCCAAGCCTTCCGCTATTATTGTTATTAGATGGCCTTAAGCCATATTTATTGTAATAAGTTCTCTATTGAGACACTCGATGTAATAAGTGTGTGATTGCTACTCTGTTATAAATCCTCCAACTACTGTGTGGTGTCAGCATTACTGATCCAGGGATGACACCGGAGCACAGAGATTGGACCGTTTGAGGTTTGGTCGCTACAAGATGGTATCAGAGCACACGCTGACTGTAGGACACGACCACTAAGCTAAAGACCTAGATCACTACGAACTCTTCTCTTCTGACCTCTCATCTTTTCTACTCTTTAGGATGGCGGATGCAAGGAACAAGTTCATGCAACCGGATGAAGATACACCCTTTGGACGTCACTTGAAGGAAGTCACTACATACCTGAACGTAGGAGTACCAAGCTTCACCGGAACCTACAACGCCACTTTACCTGAAGAAGAGCGCTGGATGATTCAAGTTCAAGTTCCAGGAAGGACGTTCGTGCCAGTCACCGAGCCCATAGAGTTTTCCTTTGATGCACCAACTTGGAGTCTAGGAAAGAGCATGGCAGCTCACATCGCCATGGGACGCATTGGAGAAGTCTACTGCAATGATCTCAAGGATACTATCTACCAGATTTGTGGGCACCGAGATGAGCACTGGGAGATGATCAGCACCAGAAAGGATAGATCAATTGCATCTTTTATCCAGGAGTTAAACCAGCACATTCGACGTCAGGAGAACCAGATGTGCGCCGACATGATAGACCTGAAGAAGGCAAGGACAAGAATCAAGGAATTGGAGGAAGAACTCAAGGCTACACGTGAAGATTATGAAGAACAAATTGAAGTATTAGTGGAGAAGAATGACGATCTGATCAAGAAGATTGGAATATTTATGGGAGGCCCTACGCCAGTAGAAGAAGACGAAGAACCCAAGGAGATTCGCCCGGAAGACTACATCATCATCGATGACACCGACTCGGATCCAGATGATAGCAATGATGACTATGTTGATGAAGCTGGAGCAGATATCATGGAGTCTGCAACCGAAGAATATTTCTAGAAGACCACCTCATCAGTAGTAGTAGTCCACCATGTAAATATAGTAGTCCGAGCACTTTTGCGATAGTTAGATCGATTGTATGCCCTTGTTTGATTGAATGAAGTGAATTGTTTGCTTTTGCCTCACGTGCATATGGGTAGTGTTTTCTCTTTAGACCCCCTATATTCTTAAATCTCATCTTTTCTAAACCCTCAGATGCCTCCGAGACGTGATCCCGGATTTACCTTTCCACCGGGCTCACCCAGTTGATCCAACAGCAGAACACATTGATGCAGTTGCTAGTCCAGAATCAGAATCAGGAGAACAACAACAACAACCCACCACCACCACCACCTGTTGATCACTTAGCCCGTTTTCTTAGGCTGAATCCGCTGGTGTTTTCCAGTAGCACCGAGCTGATAGTAGCAGATGATTGGCTCCGCAAGACAGCTAGAGAGTTGACCACAGCAGGATGCACGGATGCGGAGAAGGTGAAGTTTTCCGCACATCAGCTTGAAGGACCCGCAGCATCATGGTGGGAGAATTTCACAGCCACTTTCCCTGTCGATACTGTCACATGGGAGCAGTTTCAGCAGGCTTTTCAAACTGCCCATGTTTCAGCAGGAGCTATGGCCATGAAGAAATGACAGTTTCGCAACTTGCGCCAAGGAGGACGGACTGTTGGCCAGTATGTGGAGGACTTTAGTAAATTAGCACGTTATGGCCCAGATGACGTTGCTACGGATGCAGCTAAGCAGGAGAAGTTTCTGGAAGGACTGAATGATGAGTTGAGCATGCAGTTGATGGTAGCAACCTTCAACAACTACCAGGAGTTGGTAGATCATGCTCTTATGATTGAAGGGAAGCAGCAGCAAATTGAAAATCGCAAGAGGAAGTATGCACAAGGAAAGTACAATTCAGGAGCTCAGCAAAAGCCACGATTTACCCCTAGACCGGGAGGACATTTTCACCATACCCATGGAGGAGGAAGCTCGCACAATCACAATGGCCCCAGGAATGGTAATGGGAATGGAGGAAGCAACGGCCAGAACCGCACCAACCCATCAACCCCAGCCAATAAAGACCTGAGCCAAGTCACTTGCATTAAGTGCCAGAATACCGGACATTATGCCAATGAATGTCCTGAATCACAGAGTGGAAATGGCAATGGAATCTCTGGGAAGAAGCTGAACCCTTTCAACAGGGGACAGGTGAACCACGTTAATGTGGAGGAGGTTGAAGAGCAGCCAGATGCAGTAATCGGTAAGTTTTTGGTTAAGTCATTTACTGCACTCGTTCTTTTCTATACTGGTGCATCGCATTCATACATATCAAGAGGATTTGTGGATAAGTATAAACTGCCAACCCAAGCCCTTAGGTCACCCATGTTAGTAACCTCGCCTGGAGCAGAATATATGGCTAGTCTATCGTGTGATCGGTTACCATTAAGGATTGGTAACTATGTTTTTGCCTCAGACCTAATAGTATTGGAATCCCAAGGACTGGATGTGATATTAGGCATGGATTGGTTATCAAAGTATGAAGGGAATATTGAATGTGCTAGTAAGTCAATTTTGCTTACCACCCCAGAAGGGAGAAGGATCAAGTATGTATCCCGACATGTGCCAAAGAGGACTCAAGTAAATTGCTTAACAGGAGTTGTGCAGGAGGAAGTACCAGTAGTGAAGGATTTCCCCGAAGTATTTCCAGAAGAGTTGCCAGGCATGCCACCGGATAGAGATATTGAATTTTTGATTGAGCTATTGCCAGGCACAGGGCCAATATCAAAGAGACCATATAGGATGCCTGCAAAGGATTTGGTGGAAATTAAGAAGCAAATTAAGGAGTTACTGGATAAAGGTTATATTCACCCAAGTTCTTCACCTTGGGGATCGCCAGTACTTCTAGTGGAGAAGAAGGATGGATCGTTAAGGATGGTTGTAGATTATCGAGGATTGAATGAAGTAACCATCAAGAACAAGTACCCACTACCGATGATCAATGATCTGTTTGATCGATTGCAAGGAGCTAAGGTATTTTCCAAGATCGATCTGCGATCAGGATACCACCAGTTGAAGATTTGGGAACAGGATATACCCAAGACAGCTTTTACCACCAGGTATGGGCTGTACGAGTATACCGTTATGTCATTTGGTCTGACTAACGCACCTGCATATTTTATGAACATGATGAACAAAGTGTTTATGGAGTTCTTGGATACGTTCGTCGTAGTGTTTATTGATGATATCCTGGTTTACTCAAAGAATGAAGAGGAGCATAAGGAACATTTGCGTTTGGTTTTTGGAAAGCTCAGGGAACATCAACTATATGCCAAGTTTAGCAAATGTGAGTTTTGGTTGAAGGAAGTTGGATTTCTCGGACACGTTATATCCGGAGAAGGTATAGAAGTAGATCCCACTAAAGTTGATACCGTGACCAAGTGGGAAGCACCAACCACCATGGGAGAGATCCGGAGTTTTCTTGGACTCGCAGGATACTACCGGAGGTTTATTGAGAATTTCTCAAAGATTGCGAAGCCTATGATGGAGTTGTTGAAGAAGGATACCAAGTTCATATGGACGAAGGAATGTGAGGCTAGTTTTCAGGAGTTGAAGAAATGTTTGGTTACTTCACCAGTGTTGATTTTGCCAGACCAGACCAAGGATTATGAGGTGTATTGCGACGCTTCACGTCGAGGACTTGGAGCAGTGCTTATGCAGGAAGGGGGAGTTGTTTCATATGCCTCACGACAGCTTAAGCCTCATGAGTTGAATTATGCTACGCATGACTTGGAGTTAGCAGCCGTAGAGCATGCACTGAAGACTTGGAGACATTTTCTGATTGGAAACCATTGCGAAGTGTACACGGATCATAAGAGTCTGAAGTATATTTTCACACAGAAGGAGTTGAACCTCAGACAAAGGAGATGGTTGGAGCTCATCAAGGATTATGATATGAAATTGCATTATCACCCCGGAAAGGCTAACGTAGTAGCTGACGCATTAAGCCGTAAGAGCCATGTCAACACCCTAATGACGGGAGAATTACCAAGGGAGTTAGCCGAAAATCTTCGAGAGTTATGTTTAGAAATAGTCCCGAGAGGCTATGTAGCAGCATTGGAGATTCAGTCTACTTTGATGGATAAGATCAAAGAAGCCCAAAGGACTGACAAGGAAATTGCTTCTATTAAGGAGAAAATTAGCAACGGAAAAGCTAAGGGATTTCGTGAGGATGAGCACGATACCTTATGGTTTGAAGAATGTGTCTATGTACCAAATGATTCGGAGATCAGGAAGCTAATTCTGCAAGAGGCCCATGACTCACCATACTCGATTCACCCAGGAAATACCAAGATGTATTTGGATTTGAAGGATATTTTCTAGTGGACCGGAATGAAGAAGGATATTGCGGAGTACGTAGCAGTTTGTGATGTATGTCAGAGAGTGAAGGCAGAGCAACAGAAGCCAGCAGGATTGCTACAACCATTGCCGATACCCGAATGGAAGTGGGATAAGCTAGGCATGGATTTTATTACAAGATTGCCCAGAACACGTTCAGGCTATGACTCGATATGGGTTGTAGTCGATCGTTTGACAAAGGTAGCTCATCTCATTCCAGTGAAGACTACCTATACCAGTGCGAAGTTGGCAAAGATATACATGACCAGGATCGTATGTCTGCATGGAGTTCTAAGGAGCATTGTATCGGATAGAGGAACCCAGTTTACTTCAAAGTTCTGGAATCAGTTGCATGAGACTTTGGGAACCAGACTAGAGTTTAGCACAGCTTTCCACCCGCAGACAGATGGACAGACTGAGAGAGTCAACCAGATCTTGGAGGATATGCTAAGAGCTTGTGCGCTAGATTACGGATCTAGTTGGGATGAGAATTTGCCATATGCAGAGTTCTCTTACAACAACAGCTATCAGTCCAGTTTGAAGATGGCCCCTTTCGAAGCCCTGTACGGAAGGAGGTGCAGGACCCCATTGTCTTGGGATGAAGTTGGAGATCGCCAGTTGTTTGGACCGGATCTGATAAAGGAATCTGAACAGAAAGTGAAATTAATTCGCGACAGGCTAAAGGTAGCTCAATCCAGGCAGAAGAGTTATGCAGATTCTAAACGCAAGGAGATAGTTTATGAAGTCGGAGACCGAGTTTATCTTCGAGTATCACCACTTCGAGGAGTTAAGCGCTTTGGAGTTAAGGGAAAACTAGCGCCACATTTTGTAGGCCCATACAAAGTGTTGGAACGTATGGGAGAAGTAGCCTACAAGTTGGAATTACCCGAAGGACTGTCAGGAGTTCACGACGTGTTTCATGTATCCCAGTTGAAGAAGTGCCACACGGAGATGGCTGACATACCACTGAGAGATACGGTACCAGTGGGAGAACATATGGGAGAAGCAATTCAGTTGGACAGTGATTTGACTTATGAGGACAAACCAGTTAAGATTCTAGAGTATGCCAGTCGAGTCACCCGCAGCAAGGTTATCAAGTTTTGCAAGGTTCAGTGGAGCCACCACACGGAGGATGAAGCCACTTGGGAACGAGAGGAAGATTTGCTGAAGGACCACCCTCACCTATTTTCTAGCCAACCCGAATCTCGAGGGCGAGATTCACCTTAAGGGGGTAGGTTTGTAACATCCCAATTTTTCAATTTGGAATGGTATACACTAGATCATCATTGCATATCATATTTATTGCATTTTGGTTGATCCTAGAAATTTTTCACAACTCAAGGACCCTCGGAGAGAGTTGGGGATTTCGTTATTTTCATATTTGAGTTGTCTCAAATTTTGAAAATAGGATCATTTGACTTTATTTATTTTATCTTCAATAATTTCTATTACAAAAATATGAGAGAGGGAATAAAATGACTTCCCAAAATAAAGAAATATTGAGGATTTAATAAAAAATCAAATAAGATTTTATTTGGTTTTATTTGCTATTTTATTTGAATTTAGGAAAAATGCGCATTTTTCAAAATTGCATTTAGGCCCCAAATAAATCTTCTTCATGTGCGGCTTGATCTTAAAAGCCGGGGAAAATTTATTTCGGGATTTTTGGAGTCCGTTTAGTATTTCTTTTCTTTGTTTTTCTGCATGTAATTATTTTTAAAAAAACGCGAACCGACTCCGGGCCGTACCCGAGTGGGACTCCGCCCAGGGCAGCCTTTATAAGGCGCCCGCCCGAGCCGACCAGCCCACCAGCGCCCCAGCCCACCTCGAGCCCCGCGTCGCGCCCTAACCCTAACCCTAGGCCGCCGCCGCCGCTGCCGCGCGCCGCCCCGTGTTACCCCGCCGCCTCGCCGCCGCCCCGCCGCCTGCCGGACCCGCCGTCGAGGTAGCCGCCGTCGCCTGCGGTTTTCTTTAGAAAACCGCCTGTTTTTTTTAAAAAAGCCACGGTTTATTTTCTTAGAACGGTTTTTTCGGTTTATTCTATTTAGCGAGCGTTCGCTCATTCTTTAGTTTTAACGAACGTGTTCGTCATTTAGATCCAGTTAATGAACGTTCGTTCGTTAAACTGTTCGTCGTTTTTCTTTTTCTCGGATTAAATCCAAGATTTTTCTGATCGCGATTTCGGATCCGATTTTTGTTCTAGTATAACTTCTTGCTCGTTTATCAGAATCAGGTGATTCAAGCGCCCGGAGTTTCGTCTCGAAACCCTCTTTCTGTTTAACCAACTCAAACAAGTTGTTGCCACTGTAAAAATTGCCCTAGATCCAGAATAGTAAACGAAGTCTGTTTCTTTTGCCGTTTGTCTTTCGTTGCTTCGTTCGATTTGATTCTTTTTGCCAACCGGAGTTCTTAAGTTGAATTTTTGGTTAGATCTCTTAGTTGAGTTTTACCTGTGCATTAGTTGAGTACTTATTGTATGCTTGTTTGTTTGCGATAGAGTACCCGGAGTGCGCCACTTGTTACTTTGAATCACTAGGTTTCCCGAATCATCAGCAAGGCAAGTAACACTTTGATCATACCTCCTACTACCCTGTTTTATTGCATTAGATCAACCCTTACACATTGCATGATTAGGATCTAATTAAATTGTGGGTTTGGGAAGTAGTTTAGGTAGTACCTATTACCTGTTTATTATCAAACCTTTGGTGTTACTTCTATGTTTGCTTATTATTGCTATGCTATGCTAGTAGACGTGGATTGGGTGAGTGATATCCATGAAAGATGTGAGATTTTTAAATCAATGGTTTATCTAAGGTGGCAACTTAAATACACATCTGGGTGGATTGAGGTACCTGGGTATTCCGGGATTGCCTGTTTTCTTTTGGACCGCCACCCAGGCTCAAAGGGATCATGAGATTTTCATGCTAGAAACTTCCGTGTGCAGCCACAAGCTATTATGGGCTCTAGCATACTTGACAAATCGTGCAAACTCTTACAGTGGTAGACTAGAAGATGTAGGGGACTTAGGTGGTATGGTCTACCCATCGTAAGGTGCTAGAGCTTCTGAAAGACTATGTCTCGGTCATCCGTTTCTCAAACACCGTGTAGTGCGAGAAACCAAACGGAGGCGATCGAGTCTTGTGGGGAAAAGTGCGCAAACCTCTGCAGAGTGTATAAACTAATCATGGTTAGCCGTGTCCCCAGTTATGGACATCTTGAGTATCTAGTACCTGGATTATCATGTGAATCTCAACATGTTACTATAAAATTTAATTTGATGGGTTTGTTTAATGAGGTTACTTAATTGGGATTGAGGATGCTGTCAACCATTCTCAATGTTCAACAACCACCATAATAGCTAAATAAATTTATTCCTTTGCAGTAGGGAAAAATTGGCTTTACGCAAAACTGTAACCATAGAGCTTTCCACCACCCAAATATGCATATAGTATAGCTGTTTCATTCCATTACTCTCTATGTGTTACCTTGCCAGCATATTCCATGTGCTGACTCGTTTTCGGGCTGCAACATTAATGTTGTAGACTTTTCAGACGATGATTAAGGAGTTTTAGGTCGTGGTTCTATACTCAGTGATGCCGTTGGAGTTGATGGACTCACTTATCTTCCAAGCCTTCCGCTGTTATCGTTATTACATGGCCTTAAGCCATATTTATTGTAATAAGTTCTCTATTGAGACACTCGATGTAATAAGTGTGTGATTGCTACTCTGTTATAAATCCTCCAAGTACTGTGTGGTGTCAGCATTACTGATCCAGGGATGACATCGGAGCACAGAGATTGGACCGTTTGAGGTCTGGTCGCTACAGCTATTTAGTTAATTATTTTTGCGGATTATTAATAGATAAATTCCTCACGTCCAACAGTTTATTTTAGAATTTTTGGGGTTCCAGATCTTGCGCTAGCTACAGATTACTACAGACTGTTATGTTTTTGACAGATTTTGTTTTGCGTGTGTTGTTTGCTTATTTTGATGAATCTATGGATAGTAAAATAGTTTATGAACCATAGAGAAGTTGGAATACAGTAGGTATAACACCCATATAAATAAATAATGAGTTCATTACAGTACCTTGAAGTGGTCTTTTGTTTTCTTTCGATAACGGAGCTCACGAGATTTTCTACTTTAAGTTTTGTGTTGTGAAGTTTTCAAGTTTTGGGTAAAGATTTGATGGATTATGGAACAAGGAGTGGCAAGAGCCTAAGCTTGGGGATGCCCATGGCACCCCCAACTTAATCTAAGGACACCTAAAAGCCAAAGCTTGGGGATGCCCCGGAAGGCATCCCCTCTTTCGTCTACTTCTATCGGTAACTTTACTTGGAGCTATATTTTTATTCGCCACAAGATATGTGTTTTGCTTGCAGCGTCTTGTATGATTTGAGTCTTTGCTTATTAGTTTACCACAATCATCCTTGCTGTACACACCTTTTGAGAGAGCCATACATGATTTGGAATTTGTTAGAATACTCTATGTGCTTCGCTTATATCTTTTGAGTCATATAATTTTCCTCTAGTGCTTCACTTATATCTTTTAGAGCACGGTGATGGATTTGTTTTATAGAAACTATTGATCTCTCATGCCTCACTTAGATTATTTTGAGAGTCCTAATAGCATGGTAATTTGCTTTAAATCCTAATATGCTTGGTATGCAAGATTAATAATAAAACTTTCTTATGAGTGTGTTGAATACTAAGAGAAGTTTGATCCTTGATGATTGTTTTGAGACATGGAGGTAATAATATCAAAGTCATGCTAGTTGAGTAGTTGTGAAATTGAGAAATACCTGTGTTGAGGTTTGCAAGTCTCGTAGCATGCACGTATGGTAAACGTTATGCAACAAATTTGAAACATGAGGTGTTATTTGATTGTCTTCCTTATGAGTGGCGGTCGGGGACAAGCGATGGTCTTTTCCAACCAATCTATCCCCCTAGGAGCATGCGCGTAGTACCGAGGTTTTTGATGACTTGTAGATTTTTGCAATAAGTATGTGAGTTCTTTATGACTAATGTTGAGTCCTTGGATTATACGCACTCTCACCCTTCCATCCTTGCTAGCCTCTTCGGTACCGTGCATTTCCCTTTCTCACATTGAGAGTTGGCGCAAACTTCGCCGGTGCATCCAAACCCCGTGATATGATACGCTCTTTCACACATAAACCTCCTTATATATTCCTCAAAACAGCCACCATACCTACCTATTATGGCATTTCCATAGCCATTCCGAGATATAATGCCATGCAACTTTCCATCATTCCGTTCATCATGACACATTCATCATTGTCATATTGCTTAGTATGATCATGTAGTTGACATAGTATTTGTGGCAAAGCCACTGTTCATAATTCTTTCATACATGTCACTCTTGGTTCATTGCATATCCCGGTACACCGCCGGAGGCATTCATATAGAGTCATCTTTGTTCTAGTATTCATACCACAATTAAGAAGAATTACATTAAGATTATGCCAATTAGCACTCCACATCAAAAATTCTGTTTTTATCATTTACCTACTCAAGGACGAGCAGGAATTAAGCTTGGGGATGCTTGATACATCTCCAACATATCTATAATTTTTTTATTGCTCCATGCTATATTATCTACTGTTTTGGACATTATTGGGCTTTATTATCCACTTTTATATTATTTTTGGGACTAACCTATTAACCGGAGGCCCAGCCCAGAATTGCTGTTTTTTGCCTGTTTTAGGGTTTCGAAGAAAAGGAATATCAAACGGAGTCCAAATGGAATAAAACTTCGGGAACATGATTTTCTCACCGAATACAACTCGGGAGACTTGGACCCTACGTCAAGCCAATTAATAGGAGGCCACGAGGTAGGGGGCGTGCCTACCCCCCCTAGGCGCGCCCGCCACCCTTGTGGGCCCCCTGTTGCTCCACCGACGTACTCCTTCCTCCTATATATACCTACGTACCCCCAAACGATCAGATACGGAGCCAAAACCCTAATTCCACTGTTGTAACTTTCTGTATCCACGAGATCCCATCTTGGGGCCTGTTTTGGAGCTCCGCCAGAGGGGGGCATCGATCACGGAGGTCTTCTACATCAACACCATAGCCTCTCCGATGAAGTGTGAGTAGTTTACTTCAGACCTACGGGTCCATAGTTAGTAGCTAGATGGCTTCTTCTCCCTTTTTGGATCTCAATACAATGTTCTCCCCCTCTCTTGTGGAGATCTATTCGATGTAATCTTCTTTTTGTGGTGTGTTTGTTGAGATCGATGAATTGTGGGTTTATGATCAAGTCTATCTATGAATAATATTTGAATCTTCTCTGCATTCTTTTATGTACGATTGGTTATATTTGCAAGTCTCTTCGAATTATCAGTTTGGTTTGGCCTACTAGATTGATCTTTCTTGCAATGGGAGAAGTGCTTAGCTTTGGGTTCAATCTTGCGGTGTCCTTTCCCGGTGACAGTAAGGGCAGCAAGGCACGTATTGTATTGTTGCCATCGAGGATAACAAGATGGGGTTTTCTTCATATTGTATGAGTCTATCCCTCTACATCATGTCATCTTGCTTAAGGCGTTACTCTGTTTTTAACTTAATACTCTAGATGCATGTTGGATAGCGATCGATGAGTGGAGTAATAGTAGTAGATGCAGGCAGGAGTCGGTCTACTTGTATCGGACGTGATGCCTATATACATGATCATACTTAGATATTCTCATAACTATGCTCAATTCTGTCAATTGCTCAACAGTAATTTGTTCACCCACCGTAGAATACGTATGCTCTCGAGAGAAGCCACTAGTGAAACCTATGGCCCCTGGTCTATCTTTATCACATCAATCTCCTACTACTTAGTTATTTACTTTCCGTTTACTTTGCCTTTATTTTACTTTGCATCTTTATCATAAAAATACCAAAAATATTATCTTATCATATCTATCAGATCTCACTCTCGTAAGTGGCCCTATAGGGATTGACAACCCCTATTTGCGTTGGTTGCGAGGATTTATTTGTTTTGTGCAGGTGTGAGGGACTCGCGCATAGCCTCCTACTGGATTGATACCTTGGTTCTTAAAAACTGAGGGAAATACTTACGCTACTTTGCTGCATCATCCCTTCCTCTTCGGGGAAAACCAACGTAGTGCTAAAAGAGGTAGCGGCGAGCCATCGATCCTTCTATCAACAACATGGAGGAACTCTCAATGAAAGCACCAATGTCGGTGTCAAAACCGGCAGATCTCGGGTAGGGGGTGCCGAACTGTGCTTCTAAGGATCGAAGGTAACAGGAGGCAGTGGACACAATGTTTTACCCAGGTTCGGGCCCTCTTGATGGAGGTAATACCCTACATCCTACTTGATTGACTTTGATGAGTATAGGGGTTACAAGAGTTGATCTACCACGAGATCGTAATGGCTAAACCCTAGATGTCTAGCCTGTATGGTTAGGATTGCCTCTATAGACTAAAGCCTCCGGTTTATATAGACACCGAAGGGGCTAGGGTTGTACAAAGTCGGTTTACAGAGAAAGGAATCTTTACATCCGAACGCCAAGCTTGCCATCCACGCAAAGGAGAGTCCCATCCAGACACGGGTGAAAGTCTTCTACCTTGTATCTTCACGGCCCATTAGTCTGGCCCATGTTGCATAGCCCGGACGCCCGAGGACTCCCTTATCCGGGACTCCCCCAGTGGGGCCACCTGCCCAGGAGGACTTAGTGGGCTGAATATGGGAGGGAACTAGCCCCCTAGTGGGCCGGTGCGCCACCAGGGGCTCATGGCACCTAGGGTTGGAAACCCTAGGGGGAGGGGGCGTCTCCCACCTGCTTGGGGGGCAAGTCCCCCCTCCTGGCCGCCGCCCCCCTCTAGATGCATCTAGGGGGCGGCTGTTGGGGAACATAGTAATTTCAAAATTTTCCTACGCACACGCAAGATCATGGTGATGCATAGCAACGAGAGGGGAGAGTATGATCTACGTACCCTTGTAGATCGCAACGGAAGCGTTGACACAACAAGATGAAGTAGTCGTACGTCTTCTTCCCGATCCGACCGATCCAAGCACCGTTACTCCAGCACCTCTGAGTTCTTAGCACACGTACAGCTCGATGACGCTCCCTGGGCTCCGATCCAGCAAAGCTTCGGGGATGAGTTCCGTCAGCACGACGGCGTGGTGATGATGAAGATGTTCTACCGACGCAGGGCTTCGCCTAAGCACTACAACGATATGACCGAGGTGGGATATGGTGGCAGGGGGCACCGCACACGGCTAAGGAACGATCACGTGGATCAACTTGTGTGTTCTAGGGTGCCCCTGCCTCCGTATATAAAGGATCCAAGGGGGGTGGTGCGCCGGCCTAGAGGAGGGCGCAGGAGGAGTCCTACTCCTACCGGGAGTAGGACTCCCCTCCCCGTTCCTTGTCCAACTAGGAGAGGTGGAGGGAGAATAGGAAAGGGGGGGCACCGCCCCTCCCTCCTTGTCCAATTCGGACTAGGGGGAGAGGGGGCGTGCGGCCTGCCCTGGCAGCCCCTTCCTCTTCTCCACATTAGGCCCATGAGGCCCATTAACCTCCCGGAGGGTTCCGGTAACCCCTTGGTGCTCCGGTTTTATCCGAAACTACCCCGGAACGCTTCCGGTGTCCGAATATAGTCATCCAATATATCAATCTTTATGTCTCGACCATTTCGAGACTCCTCGTCATGTCCGTGATCACATCCGGGACTCCGAACAAACTTCGGTACATCAAAATGCATAAAACTCATAATAACTGTCATCGTAACTTTAAGCGTGCGGACCCTACGGTTCGAGAACAATGTAGACATGACTGAGACAAATCTCCGGTCAATAACCAATAGCGGGACCTGGATGCCCATATTGGCTCCTACATATTCTACGAAGATCTTTATCGGTCAGACCGCATAACAACATACGTTGTTCCCTTTGTCATCGGTATGTTACTTGCCCGAGATTCGATCGTCGGTATCCAATACCTAGTTCAATCTCGTTACCGGCAAGTCTCTTTACTCGTTCCATAATGCATCATCCCGCAACTAACTCATTAGTTGCAATGCTTGCAAGGCTTATGTGATGTGCATTACCGAGAGGGCCCAGAGATACCTCTCCGACAATCGGAGTGACAAATCCTAATCTCGAAATACGCCAACCCAACATGTACCTTTGGAGACACCTGTAATGCTCCTTTATAATCACCCAGTTACGTTGTGACGTTTGGTAGCACCCTAAGTGTTCCTTCGGTAAACAGGAGTTGCATAATCTCATAGTCATAGGAACATGTATAAGTCATGAAGAGAGCAATAGCAACATACTAAACGATCGGGTGCTAAGCTAATGGAATGGGTCATGTCAATCAGATCATTCAACTAATGATGTGATCTCGTTAATCAAATAACAACTCTTCTGTTCATGGTTAGGAAACATAACCATCTTTGATTAACGAGCTAGTCAAGTAGAGGCATACTAGTGACACTCTATTTGTCTATGTATTCACACATGTATCATGTTTACGGTTAATACAATTCTAGCATGAATAATAAACATTTATCATGATATAAGGAAATAAATAATAACTTTATTATAGCCTCTAGGGCATATTTCCTTCAGTCTCCCACTTGCACTAGAGTCAATAATCTAGATTACACAGTAATGATTCTAACACCCATGGAGCCTTGGTGCTGATCATGTTTTGCTCGTGGAAGAGGCTTAGTCAACGGGTCTGCAACATTCAGATCCATATGTATCTTGCAAATCTCTATGTCTCCCATCTAGACTAGATCCCGGATGGAATTGAAGCGTCTCTTGATGTGCTTGGTTCTCTTGTGAAATCTGGATTCCTTTGCCAAGGCAATTGCACCAGTATTGTCACAAAAGATTTTCATTGGACCCGATGCACTAGGTATGACACCTAGATCGGATATGAACTCCTTCATCCAGACTCCTTCATTTGCTGCTTCCGAAGCAGCTATGTATTCCGCTTCACATGTAGATCCCGCTACGACGCTTTGTTTAGAACTGCACCAACTGACAGCTCCACCGTTTAATGTAAACACGTATCCGGTTTGCGATTTAGAATCGTCCGGATCAGTGTCAAAGCTTGCATCAACGTAACCTTTTACGATGAGCTCTTTGTCACCTCCATATATGAGAAACATATCCTTAGTCCTTTTCAGGTACTTCAGGATGTTCTTGACCGCTGTCCAGTGATCCATTCCTGGATTACTTTGGTACCTCCCTGCTAAACTTATAGCAAGGCACACATCAGGTCTGGTACACAGCATTGCATACATGATAGAGCCTATGGCTGAAGCATAGGGAACATCTTTCATTTTCTCTCTATCTTCGGCGGTGGTCGGACATTGAGTCTTACTCAACTTCACACCTTGTAGCACAGGCAAGAAGCCTTTCTTTGCTTGATCCATTTTGAACTTCTTCAAAACCTTGTCAAGGTATGTGCTTTGTGAAAGTCCAATTAAGCGTCTTGACCTATCTCTATAGATCTTAATGCCCAATATGTAAGCAGCTTCACCGAGGTCTTTCATTGAAAAACTCTTATTCAAGTATCCCTTTATGCTATCCAGAAATTCTATGTCATTTCCAATCAATAATATATCATCCACATATAATATCAGAAATGCTACAGAGCTCCCACACACTTTCTTGTAAATACAGGCTTCTCCAAAAGTCTGTACAAAACCAAATGCTTTGATCACACTATCAAAGCGTTTATTCCAACTCCAAGAGGCTTGCACCAGTCCATAAATGGATCGCTGGAGCTTGCTCACTTTGTTAGCTCCCTTTGGATCGACAAAACCTTCTGGTTGCATCATATACAACTCTTCTTCCAGAAATCCATTCAGGAATGCAGTTTTGACATCCATTTGCCAAATTTCATAATCATAAAATGCGGCAATTGCTAACATGATTCGGACAGACTTACGCATCGCTACGGGTGAGAAGGTCTCATTGTAGTCAATCCCTTGAACTTGTCGAAAACCTTTCGCAACAAGTCGAGCTTTGTAGACAGTAATATTACCGTCAGCGTCAGTCTTCTTCTTGAAGATCCATTTATTCTCAATTGCTTGCCGATCAACGGGAAAGTCAACCAAAGTCCACACTTTGTTCTCATACATGGATCCCATCTCAGATTTCATGTCTTCTAGCCATTTTGCGGAATCTGGGCTCACCATCGCTTCTTCATAGTTCGTAGGTTCATCATGATCTAGTAGCATGACTTCCAGAACAGGATTACCGTACCACTCTGGTGCGGATCTTACTCTGGTTGATCTACGAGGTTCGGTAGTAACTTGATCTGA
Source organism: Triticum urartu (assembly GCF_003073215.2). Taxonomy (NCBI): domain Eukaryota; kingdom Viridiplantae; phylum Streptophyta; class Magnoliopsida; order Poales; family Poaceae; genus Triticum; species Triticum urartu. The sequence continues at coordinate 422,325,812 of NC_053027.1, forward strand.
AGTTTCATGATCATTATCATTAGCTTCATCACTAATTGGTGTAGGTGTCACAGAAACCTGTTTCTGTGATGTACTACTTTCCAATAAGGGAGTAGGTTCAGTTACCTCATCAAGTTCTACTTTTCTCCCACTGACTTCTTTCGAGAGAAACTCCTTCTCTAGAAAAACTCTAAATTTAGCAACAAAATTCTTGCCTTCGGATCTGTGATAGAAGGTGTACCCAACAGTCTCCTTTGGGTATCCTATGAAGACACATTTCTCCGATTTGGGTTCGAGCTTATCAAGTTGAAGTTTTTTCACATAAGCATCGCAGCCCCAAATTTTCAGAAACGACAACTTTGGTTTCTAGCCAAACCACAGTTCATCAGGCGTCGTCTCAACGGATTTCGACGGTGTCCTATTTAACGTGAATGCAGCCGTCTCTAAAGCATAACCCCAAAATGATAACGGTAAATCAGTAAGAGACATCATAGATCACACCATATCTAATAAAGTACGATTACGACATTCGGACACACCATTACGCTGTGGTGTTCTGGGTGGCGTGAGTTGCGAAACTATTCCGCATAGTTTCAAATGTAGACCAAACTCGTAACTCAAATATTCTCCTCCACGATCAGATCATAGAAACTTTATTTTCTTGTTACGATGATTTTAAACTTCACTCTGAAATTCTTTGAACTTTTCAAATGTTTCAGACTTATTTTTCATTAAGTAGATATACCCATATCTGCTTAAATCTTCTGTGAAGGTGAGAAAATAACGATATCCGCCACGAGCCTCAACATTCATTGGACCACATACATCTGTATGTATGATTTCCAACAAATCCGTTGCTCTCTCCATAGTACCGGAGAACGGCGTTTTAGTCATCTTTCCCATGAGGCACGGTTCGCAAGTACCAAGTGATTCATAATCAAGTGGTTCCAAAAGTCCATCAGTATGGAGTTTCTTCATGCGCTTTACACCGATATGACCTAAATGGCAGTGCCACAAATAAGTTGCACTATCATTATCAACTCTGCATCTTTTGATTTCAACATTATGAATATGTGTATCACTACTATCGAGATTTATCAAAAATAGAACACTCTTCAAGGGTGCATGACCATAAAATATATTACTCATATAAATAGAACAACCATTATTCTCTGATTTAAATGAATAACCGTCTCGCATCAAACAAGATCCAGATATAATGTTCATGCTCAACGCTGGCACCAAATAACAATTATTTAGGTCTAATACTAATCCCGAAGGTAGATGTAGAGGTAGTGTGCCGACCGCGATCACATCGACTTTGGAACCATTTCCCACGCGCATCGTCACCTCGTCCTTAGCCAATCTTCGCTTAATCCGTAGCCCCTGTTTCGAGTTGCAAATGTTAGCAACAGAACCAGTATCAAATACCCAGGTGCAACTGCGAGCATTAGTAAGGTACACATCGATAACATGTATATCACATATACCTTTGTTCACTTTGCCATCCTTCTTATCCGCCAAATACTTGGGGCAGTTCCGCTTCCAGTGACCAGTCTGCTTGCAGTAGAAGCACTCAGTCTCAGGCTTAGGTCCAGACTTGGGTTTCTTCTCTTGAGCAGCAACTTGTTTGTTGTTCTTCTTGAAGTTCCCTTTCTTCTTCCCTTTGCCCTTTTTCTTGAAACTGGTGGTCTTATTGACCATCAACACTTGATGCTCCTTCTTGATTTCTACTTCCGCGGCTTTTAGCATCGCGAAGAGCTCAAGAATAGTTTTATTCACCCCTTGCATATTATAGTTCATCATGAAGCTTTTGTAGCTTGGTGGCAGTGATTGAAGAACTCTATCAATGACACTATCACAGGAAGATTAACCCCCAGTTGAGTCAAGTGATTATGATACCCAGACATTTTGAGTATATGTTCACTGACAGAACTATTCTCCTCCATCTTGCAGCTATAGAACTTATTGGAGACTTCATATCTCTCAATCGGGCATTTGCTTGAAATATTAACTTCAACTCCTGGAACATCTCATATGCTCCATGACGTTCAAAACGTCGTTGAAGACCCGGTTCTAAGCCGTAAAGCATGGCACACTGAACTATCGAGTAGTCATCAGCTTTGCTCTGCCAGACGTTCATAACATCTGGTGTTGCTCCTGCAGCAGGCTTGGCACTTAGCGGTGCTTCCAGGACGTAATTCTTCTGTGCAGCAATGAGGATAATCCTCAAGTTACGGACCCAGTCCGTGTAATTGCTACCATCATCTTTCAACTTTGCTTTCTCAAGGAACGCATTAAAATTCAACGGAACAACAGCACGAGCCATCTATCTACAATCAAACATAGACAAGCAAGATACTATCAGGTACTAAGTTCATGATAAATTTAAGTTCAATTAATCATATTACTTAAGAACTCCCACTTAGAAAGATATCCCTCTAATCCTCTAAGTGATCACGTGATCCAAATCAACTAAACCATGTCCGATCATCACGTGAGATGGAGTAGTATCAATGGTGAACATCAATATGTTGATCATATCTACTATATGATTCACGCTCGACCTTTCGGTCTCCGTGTTCCGAGGCCATATCTGTTATATGCTAGGCTCGTCAAGTTAAACCTGAGTATTCCGCGTGTGCAACTGTTTTGCACCCGTTGTATTTGAACGTAGAGCCTATCACACCCGATCATCACGTGGTGTCTCAGCACGAAGAACTTTCGCAACGGTGCATACTCAGGGAGAACACTTATACTTTGATAATTTAGTGAGGGATCATCTTATAATGCTACCGTCAATCAAAGCAAGATAAGATGCATAAAAGATAAACATCACATGCAATCAATATAAGTGATATGATATGGCCATCATCATCTTGTGCTTGTGATCTCCATCTCCGAAGCACCGTCATGATCACCATCGTCACCGGCGCGACACCTTGATCACCATCGTAGCATCGTTGTCGTCTCGCCAATCTTATGCTTCCACGACTATCGCTACCGCTTAGTGATAAAGTAAAGCATTACAGCGCAATTGCATTGCATACAATAAAGCAAACAACCATATGGCTCCTGCCAGTTGCCGATAACTCGGTTACAAAACATGATCATCTCATACAATAAAATTTAGCATCATGTCTTGACCATATCACATCACAACATGCCTTGCAAACACAAGTTAGACGTCCTCTACTTTGTTGTTGCAAGTTTTACGTGGCTGCTACGGGCTTAGCAAGAACCGTTCTTACCTACGCATCAAAACCACAACGATAGTTTGTCAAGTTGGTGATGTTTTAACCTTCGCAAGGACCGGGCGTAGCCACACTTGGTTCAACTAAAGTTGGAGAAACTGACACCCGTCAGCCACCCGTGTGCAAAGCACGTCGGTAGAACCAGTCTCGTGTAAGCGTACGCGTAATGTCGGTCCGGGCCGCTTCATCCAACAATACCGCTGAACCAAAGTATGACATGCTGGTAAGCAGTATGACTTATATCGCCCACAACTCACTTGTGTTCTACTCGTGCACAACATCAACGCATAAAACCTAGGCTCGGATGCCACTGTTGGGGAACGTAGTAATTTCAAAAAAATTCCTACGCACACGCAAGATCATGGTGATGCATAGCAACGAGAGGGGAGAGTATTGTCTACGTACCCTCGTAGACCGGCAACGGAAGTGTTGACACAACATAGAGGAAGTAGTCGTACGTCTTCCCGATCCGACCGATCCAAGTACCGAACGTACGGCACCTCCGAGTTCTGCACACGTTCAATTCGGTGACGTCCCTCGAGTTCCGATCCAGCAAAACGTTGAGGGAGAATTTCGTCAGCATGACGGCGTGATGACGGTGATGATGTTCTACCGACGCAGGGCTTCGCTTAATCACCGCTACGATATGACCGAGGTGGAATATGGTGGAAGGGGCACCGCACACGGCTAAGGAACGATCACGAGGACCAACTTGTGTGCCATGGGGTGCCCCCTTGCCTCAGTATATAAAGGAGGGAGAGGGGGAGGTGCGGCCGGCCCTATGGGTGCGCCTGGAGGAGTCCTACTCCAACTGGGAGTAGGACTCCCCCCTCTTGCCTTGTTGGAAAAGGAATGAGGAAGGGAGAAAGAGGAAAGGGGGCGCCGCCCCCCCCTTCCTTGTCCTATTCAGACTAGGGGGGAGGGGGTGCGCGGCCTGCCCTGGCCGGCCCTCCTCTTCTCCCTTATGGCCCATGTAGGCCCAATAACCCCTGGGGGGGTTCCGGTAACCCCCCGATACTCCGGTAAAATCCTGATTTCACCCGGAACGTTTCCGATATCCAAATATAGGCTTCCAATATATCAATCTTTATGTCTCGACCATTTCGAGACTCCTCGTCATGTCCGTGGTCACATTCGGGACTCTGAACAACCTTCGGCACATCAAAACACAAAAACCCTAATTACGATCATCATCGAACTTTAAGCGTGCGGACCCTTTGGGTTCGAGAACTATGTGGACATGACTGAGACACGTCTCCGGTCAATAACCAATAGCAGAACCTGGATGCTCATATTGGCTCCTACATATTCTACGAAGATCTTTATCGGCAGACCGCATAACAACATACGTTGTTCCCTTTGTCATCGGTATGTTACTTGCCCGAGATTCGATCGTCGGTATCTCAATACCTAGTTCAATCTCATTACCGGCAAGTCTCTTTACTCATTCCGTAATACATCATCTTGCAACTAACTTATTAGTTGCAATGCTTGCAAGGCTTGAGTGATGTGCATTACCGAGAGGGCCCAGAGATACCTCTCCGACAATCGGAGTGACAAATCCTAATCTCGAAATACGCCAACCCAACAAGTACCTTCGGAGACACCTGTAGAGCACCTTTATAATCACCCAGTTACGTTGTGACATTTGGTAGCACACAAAGTGTTCCTCCGGTAAACGGGAGTTGCATAATCTCATAGTCATAGGAACATGTATAAGTTATGAAGAAACCAATAGCAACAAACTAAACGATCAAGTGCTAAGCTAACGGAATGGGTCAAGTCAATCACATCATTCTCCTAATGATGTGATCCCGTTAATCAAATGACAACTCATGTCTATGGTTAGGAAACATAACCATCGTTGATTAACGAGCTAGTCAAGTAGAGGCATACTAGTGACTCTCTGTTTTTGTCTATGTATTCACACATGTATTATGTTTCCGGTTAATACAATTCTAGCATGAATAATAAACATTTATCATGATATAAGGAAATAAATAATAACTTTATTATTGCCTCTAGGGCATATTTCCTTCAGTCTCCCACTTGCACTAGAGTCAATAATCTAGATTACACAGTAATGATTCTAACACCCATGGAGCCTTGGTGCTGATCATGTTTTGCTCGTGGAAGAGGCTTAGTCAGCGGATCTGCAACATTCAGATCCGTATGTATCTTGCAAATTTCTATTTCTCCCACTTGGACTAAATCCCAAATGGAATTGAAGCGTCTCTTGATGTGTTTGGTTCTCTTGTGAAATCTGGATTCCTTTGCCAAGGCAATTGCACCAGTATTGTCACAAAAGATTTTCATTGGACCCGATGCACTAGGTATGACACCTAGATCGGATATGAACTCCTTCATCCAGACTCCTTCATTTGCTGCTTCCGAAGAAGCTATGTACTCCGCTTCACATGTAGATCCCGCCACGATGTTTTGTTTAGAACTGCACCAACTGACAGCTCCACCGTTCAGTAAAAACACGTATCCGGTTTGCGATTTAGAATCGTCCGGATCAGTGTCAAAGCTTGCATCAACGTAACCATTTACGATGAGCTCTTTGTCACCTCCATATACGAGAAACATATCCTTAGTCCTTTTCAGGTATTTCAGGATGTTCTTGACCGCTGTCCGGTGATCCACTCCTGGATTACTTTGGTACCTCCCTGCTAGACTTATAGCAAGGCACACATCAGGTCTGGTACACAGCATTGCATACATGATAGAGCCTATGGCTGAAGCATAGGGAACATCTTTCATTTTCTCTCTATCTTCTGCGGTGGTTGGACATTGAGTCTTACTCAACTTCACACCTTGTAACACAGGCAAGAACCCTTTCTTTGCTTGATCCATTTTGAACTTCTTCAAAACCTTGTCAAGGTATGTGCTTTGTGAAAGTCCAATTAAGCGTCTTGATCTATCTCTATAGATCTTAATGCCCAATATGTAAGCAGCTTCACCGAGGTCTTTCATTGAAAAACTCTTATTCAAGTATCCCTTTATGCTATCCAGAAATTCTATATCATTTCCAATCAATAATATGTCATCCACATATAATATCAGAAATGCTACAGAGCTCCCACTCACTTTCTTGTAAATACAGGCTTCTCCAAAAGTCTGTATAAAACCAAATGCTTTGATCACACTATCAAAGCGTTTATTCCAACTCCGAGAGGCTTGCACCAGTCCATAAATGGATCGCTGGAGCTTGCACACTTTGTTAGCTCCCTTTGGATCGACAAAACCTTCCGGTTGCATCATATACAACTCTTCTTCCAGAAATCCATTCAGGAATGCAGTTTTGACATCCATTTGCCAAATTTCATAATCATAAAATGCGGCAATTGCTAACATGATTCGGAGACTTAAGCATCGCTACGGGTGAGAAGGTCTCATCGTAGTCAACTCCTTGAACTTGTCGAAAACCTTTTGCAACAAGTCGAGCTTTGTAGACAGTAACATTACCAGTCAGTCTTCTTCTTGAAGATCCATTTATTCTATTGCTTGCCGATCAACGGGCAAGTCAACCAAAGTCCACACTTTGTTCTCATACATGGATCCCATCTCAGATTTCATGGCTTCTAGCCATTTTGCGGAATCTGGGCTCACCATCGCTTCTTCATAGTTTGTAGGTTCATCATGATCTAGTAGCATGACTTCCAGAACAGGATTACCGTACCACTCTGGTGCGGATCTTACTCTGGTTGATCTACGAGGTTCGGTAGTAACTTGATCTGAAGTTTCATGATCATTATCATTAGCTTCCTCACTAATTGGTGTAGGTGTCACAGAAACCGGTTTCTGTGATGTACTACTTTCCAATAAGGGAGCAGGTACAGTTACCTCATCAAGTTCTACTTTTCCCACTCACTTCTTTCGAGAGAAACTCCTTCTCTAGAAAAACTCCGAATTTAGCAACAAAAGTCTTGCCTTCGGATCTGTGATAGAAGGTGTACCCAACAGTCTCCTTTGGGTATCCTATGAAGACACATTTCTCCGATTTGGGTTCGAGCTTATCAGGTTGAAGCTTTTTCACATAAGCATCGCAGCCCCAAACTTTCAGAAACGACAACTTTGGTTTCTTGCCAAACCACAGTTCATAAGGCGTCGTCTCAACGGATTTTGATGGTGCCCTATTTAACGTGAATGCAGCCGTCTCTAAAGCATAACCCCAAAATGATAGCGGTAAATCAGTAAGAGACATCATAGATTGCACCATATCTAGTAAAGTACGATTACGACGTTCGGACACACCATTACGCTGTGGTGTTCCGGGTGGCGTGAGTTGCGAAACTATTCCGCATTGTTTCAAATGTAGACCAAACTCGTAACTCAAATATTCTCCTCCACGATCAGATCGTAGAAACTTTATTTTCTTGTTACGATGATTTTCAACTTCACTCTGAAATTCTTTGAACTTTTCAAATGTTTCAGACTTATGTTTCATTAAGTAGATATACCCATATCTGCTTAAATCATCTGTGAAGGTGAGAAAATAACGATATCCGCCACGAGCCTCAACATCAATCGGACCACATACATCTGTATGTATGATTTCCAACAAATCTGTTGCTCTCTCCATAGTACCGGAGAACGGCGTTTTAGTCATCTTGCCCATGAGGCACGGTTCGCAAGTACCAAGTGATTCATAATCAAGTGATTCCAAAAGTCCATCAGTATGGAGTTTCTTCATGTGCTTTACACCGATATGACCTAAACGGCAGTGCCACAAATAAGTTGCACTATCATTATCAACTCTGCATCTTTTGGCTTCAACATTATGAATATGTGTATCACTACTATCGAGATTCATCAAAAAATAGACCACTCTTCAAGGGTGCATGACCATAAAAGATATTACTCATATAAATAGAACAACCATTATTCTCTGATTTAAATGAATAACCGTCTCGCATCAAACAAGATCCAGATATAATGTTCATGCTCAACGCTGGCACCAAATAACAATTATTAGGTCTAAAACTAATCCCGAAGGTAGATGTAGAGGTAGCATGCCGACGGCGATCACATCGACTTTGGAACCATTTCCCACGCGCATCGTCACCTCGTCCTTAGCCAATCTTCGCTTAATCCGTAGTCCCTGTTTCGGAGTTGCAAATATTAGCAACAGAACCAGTATCAAATACCCAGGTGCTACTGCGAGCATTGGTAAGGTACACATCAATAACATGTATATCACATATACCTTTGTTCACCTTGCCATCCTTCTTATCCGCCAAATACTTGGGGCAGTTCCGCTTCAAGTGACCAGTCTGCTTGCAGTAGGAGCACTCAGTTTCAGGCTTAGGTCCAGACTTGGGTTTCTTCTCTTGAGCAGCAACTTGCTTGCCGTTCTTCTTGAAGTTCCCCTTCTTCTTCCCTTTGCCCTTTTTCTTGAAACTAGTGGTCTTATTGACCATCAACACTTGATGCTCTTTCTTGATTTCTACCTCCGCAGCTTTCAGCATTGCGAAGAGCTCGGGAATAGTCTTGTTCATCCCTTGCATATTATAGTTCATCACGAAGCTCTTGTAGCTTGGTGGCAGTGATTGGAGAATTATGTCAATGACGCAATCATCTGGAAGATTAACTCCCAATTGAATCAAGTGATTATTATACCCGGACATTTTGAGTATATGCTCACTGACAGAACTGTTCTCCTCCATCTTGCAGCTATAGAACTTATTGGAGACTTCATATCTCGCAATCCGGGCATTTGCTTGAAATATTAACTTCAACTCCTGGAACATCTCATATGCTCCATGACGTTTCAAAACGTCGTTGAAGTCCCGATTCTAAGCCGTAAAGCATGGCACACTGAACTATCGAGTAGTCATCAGCTTTGCTCTGCCAGACGTTCATAACATCTGGTGTTTTTCCAGCAGCAGGTCTGGCACCCTGCGGTGCTTCCAGGACGTAATTCTTCTGTGCAGCAATGAGGATAATCCTCAAGTTACGGACCCAGTCCGTGTAATTGCTACCATCATCTTTCAACTTTGCTTTCTCAAGGAACGCATTAAAATTCAACGGAACAACAGCACGAGCCATCTATCTACAATCAACATAAACAAGCAAGATACTATCACGGACTAAGTTCATGATAAATTTAAGTTCAATTAATCATATTACTTAAGAACTCCCACTTAGATAGACATCCCTCTAATCCTCTAAGTGATCACGTGATCCAAATCAACTAAACCATGTCCAATCATCACGTGAGATGGAGTAGTTTCATTGGTGAACATCACTATGTTGATCATATCTACTATATGATTCACGCTCGACCTTTCGGTCTCCGTGTTCCGAGGCCATATCTGTATATGCTTGGCTCGTCAAGTATAACGTGAGTATTCCGCGTGTGCAACTGTTTTGCACCCATTGTATTTGAACATAGAGCCTATCACACCCGATCATCACGTGGTGTCTCAGCACGAAGAACTTTCGCAACGATGCATACTCAGGGAGAACACTTCTTGATAATTTAGTGAGAGATCATCTTATAATGCTACCGTCAATCAAAGCAAGATAAGATGCATAAAAGATAAACATCACATGCAATCAATATAAGTGATGTGATATGGCCATCATCATCTTGTGCCTGTGATCTCCATCTCCGAAGCACCGTCATGATCACCATCGTCACCGCCGCGACACCTTGATCTCCATCGTAGCATCGTTGTGGTCTCGCCAATCTTATGCTTCCACGACTATCACTACCGCTTACCAATAAAGTAAAGCATTACATCGCGATTGCATTTCATACAATAAAGCGACAACCATATGGCTCCTGCCAGTTGCCGATAACTCGGTTACAAAACATGATCATCTCATACAATAAAGTTTAGCATCATGTCTTGGCCATATCACATCACAACATGCCCTGCAAAAACAAGTTAGATGTCCTCTACTTTGTTGTTGCAAGTTTTACGTGGCTGCTACGGGCTTAAGTAAGAACCAATCTCACCTACGCATCAAAACCACAACGATAGTTTGTCAATTTGACTCCGTTTTAACCTTCGCAAGGACCGGGCGTAGCCACACTTGGTTCAACTAAAGTTGGAGAGACTGTCGCCCGCAAGCCACCTATGTGCAAAGCACGTCGGGAGAACCGGTCTCGCGTAAGCGTAAGCGTAATGTCGGTCCGGGTCGTCTCGTCCAACAATACCACCGAACCAAAGTATGACATGCTGGTAGGCAGTATGACTTATATCACCCACAACTCACTTGTGTTCTACTCGTGCATATAACATCAAACCATAAAACCTAGGCTCGGATGCCACTATTGGGGAACGTAGTAATTTCAAAATTTTCCTACGCACACGCAAGATCATGGTGATGCATAGCAACGAGAGGGGAGAGTATGATCTACGTACCCTTGTAGATCGCAACGGAAGCGTTGACACAACGTAGATGAAGTAGTCGTACGTCTTCTTCCCGATCCGACCGATACAAGCACCGTTACTCCGGCACCTCCGAGTTCTTAGCACACGTACAGCTCGATGACGCTCCCCGGGCTCCGATCCAGCAAAGCTTCGGGGATGAGTTCCGTCAGCACGACGGCGTGGTGACGATGAAGATGTTCTACCGACGTAGGGCTTCGCCTAAGCACTACAACGATATGACCGAGGTGGAATATGGTGGCAGGGGGCACCGCACACGGCTAAGGAACGATCACGTGGATCAACTTGTGTGTTCTAGGGTGCCCCCTGCCTCCGTATATAAAGGATCCAAGGGGGGGTGCACCGGCCTAGAGGAGGGCGCAGGAGGAGTCCTACTCCTACCGGGAGTAGGACTCCGCTCCCCGTTCCTTGTCCAACTAGGAGAGGTGGAGGGAGAATAGGAAAGGGGGGGCGCCGCCCCTCCCTCCTTGTCCAATTCGGACTAGGGGGAGAGGGGGCGCGCGGCCTGCCCTGGCAGCCCCTTCCTCTTCTCCACATTAGGCCCATGAGGCCCATTAACCTCCCGGAGGGTTCCGGTAACCCCTTGGTGCTCCGGTTTTATCCGAAACTACCCCGGAACGCTTCCGGTGTCCGAATATAGTCATCCAATATATCAATCTTTATGTCTCGACCATTTCGAGACTCCTCGTCATGTCCGTGATCACATCCGGGACTCCGAACAAACTTCGGTACATCAAAATGCATAAAACTCATAATAACTGTCATCGTAACTTTAAGCGTGCGGACCCTACGGTTCGAGAACAATGTAGACATGACTGAGACAAATCTCCGGTCAATAACCAATAGCGGGACCTGGATGCCCATATTGGCTCCTACATATTCTACGAAGATCTTTATCGGTCAGACCGCATAACAACATATGTTGTTCCCTTTGTCATCGGTATGTTACTTGCCCGAGATTCGATCGTCGGTATCCAATACCTAGTTCAATCTCGTTACCGGCAAGTCTCTTTACTCATTCCGTAATGCATCATCCCGCAACTAACTCATTAGTTGCAATGCTTGCAAGGCTTATGTGATGTGCAATACCGAGAGGGCCCAGAGATACCTCTCCGACAATCAAAGTGACAAATCCTAATCTCGAAATACGCCAACCCAACATGTACCTTTGGAGACACCTGTAATGCTCCTTTATAATCACCCAGTTACGTTGTGACGTTTGGTAGCACCCGAAGTGTTCCTCCGGTAAACGGGAGTTGCATAATCTCATAGTCATAGGAACATGTATAAGTCATGAAGAGAGCAATAGCAACATACTAAACGATCGGGTGCTAAGCTAATGGAATGGGTCATGTCAATCAGATCATTCAACTAATGATGTGATCTCGTTAATCAAATAACAACTCTTTTGTTCATGGTTAGGAAACATAACCATCTTTGATTAATGAGCTAGTCAAGTAGAGGCATACTAGTGACACTCTGTTTGTCTATGTATTCACACATGTATCATGTTTCCGGTTAATACAATTCTAGCATGAATAATAAACATTTATCATGATATAAGGAAATAAATAATAACTTTATTATTGCCTCTAGGGCATATTTCCTTCAGCGGCCCCCTCTCCCCTTCACCCTATAAATAGGTGGGGGTGGGAGGGCAGTCGCACCCCTTCCCCTGGCGCAACCCTCCACCCTCCAACACCTCTCCTCATCCCTAGTGCTTGGCGAAGCTTTGCCGGAGAACCACAAGCCCCACCACCACGCCGTCGTGCTGCCGGAGCTCTCCCTCAACTTCTCCTCCCCCCTTGCTAGATCAAGAAGGAGGAGACGTCCCCGAGCTGTACATGTGTGGAACGTGGAGGCGCCGTCCGTTCGGTGCTTGGATCGGATCTTCCGCAATTTGAATCGCCGCGAGTACGACTCCATCAAGCGCGTTCTTGTAACGCTTCCGCTTAGCGATCTTCGAGGGTATGAAGATGTACTCCCTCTCTCTCGTTGCTAGTATCTACCAGATTGATCTTGTTGACATGTAGGAATTTTTTGAATTATTACTACGTTCCCCAACAGTTGCATCATGAGCTAGGTCTATGAGTAGATTCTATGCACGAGTAGAACACAAGCTGTTGTGGGCGATGATTTGTTCAACTTGCTTACCGTTACTAGTCTTATCTTGATTCGGTGGCATAGCAGGATGAAGCGGCTCGGACCAACCTTACACGTACGCTTACGTGAGACAGGTTCCATAGATTGACATGCACTTGTTGCATAAGGTGGCTAGCGGGTGTCTATCTCTCCCAGTTTAGTCGGATCAGATTCGATGAAGAGGGTCCTTATAAAGGGTAAATAGCAATTGGCATATCACCGTTGTGGCTTTTGCATAGGTAAGAAACGTTCTTGCTAGAAACCCATAGCAGCCACGTAAAACATGCAACAACAATTAGAGGATGTCTAACTTGTTTTTGTAGGGTATGCTATGTGATGTGATATGGCCAAAAGGATGTGATAAATTATATATGTGATGTATGAGATTGATCATGTTCTTGTAATAGGAATCATGACTTGCATGTCGATAAGTATGACAACCGGCAGGAGCCATAGGAGTTATCTTAATTTATTGTATGACCTGCGTGTCAATGAAAACGCCATGTAATTACTTTACTTTATTGCTAACCGTTAGCCATAGTAGTAGAAGTAATAGTTGGCGAGACAACTTGATGAAGACACCATGATGGAGATCATGGTGTCATGCTGGTGACGAAGGTGATCATGCCGCACCTCGAAGATGGAGATCAAAGGCGCAAGATGATATTGGCCATATCATGTCACTTTATGATTTGCATGTGATGTTTTTTATTTTACATATTATTTGCTTAGAATGACGGTAGCATAAATAATATGATCCCTCACTAAAAATTTCAAGAAATGTGTTCCCCCTAACCGTGCACCGTCGCGAAGGTTTGTTGTTTTGAAGCACCAAGTGATGATCGGCTGTGATAGATTCTAACGTTCGAATACAACGGGTGTAAGCCATATTTACACATGCGAAACACTTAGGTTGACTTGATGAGTCTAGAATGTACGGACATGGCCTCGGAACACGAGAGACCGAAAGGTCAAACATGAGTCGTATAGTAGATGCGATCAACATGGAGATGTTCACCGTTGATGACTAGTCCGTCTCACGTGATGATTGGACACAGCCTAGTCGACTCGGATCATGTATCACTTAGATGACTAGAGGGATGTCTATCTGAGTGGGACTTCATTAAATAATCTGATTAGATGAACTTGATTATCATGAACTTAGGCTAAAATTGTCTTTACAATCTATCTTGTAGATCCTAGATAAAACCAAGCTAAAAGACGATGGTAGCAACTATACGGACTGGGTCCGTTACTTGAGGATCATCCTCATAGCTGCCAAGAAAGCATATGTCCTTGAAGCACCACTCGGTTGTCGAATCACGGGTTCCGGCAAACCCTTGAGGTTCGAACACTTGGGTGCGCGTGAAGGTTTTCTCCCTATCGATCCATGCCCTAGCTCTCTAAGATCTAGCAGATGAACTTAACAAACTCACAACACAGAATGACATAAGATTTATACTGGTTCAGGCCACTGTTGCGGTGTAATACCCTACTCCAGTGTGGTGGTGGTGGATTGCCTCTTGGGCTGATGAAGAACAGTTACAAGGGGAAGAACAACCTCCTGAGGTTGAGGTGTTCTTGTGCTTGGTGGACTTGTGATCAGGTCGATCCTCACTTGTCTCTCGTCCCCTCGTGCTCTCTTCTTCTCTCCTTTTTCTCTCTCTTTCTCACCTTTTCCACTGTGGTGGCTAGTTCTACTTATATAGGCCCTGGTCCTCTCCCCAAATATTGAGCGGGAAGGGAGCCAACAACGGCCAATTCGAAAGGGGACAGCTAGTACAAGTTATCCTGACAAAAGGTGGTCTTCGCCTGCCAAAGGCTCTGGTGGTGACGCCGTCTTGGGCTCCATGGTGACCTCCGTCCTGCCGTCCTTCTGGTCTTGGTCTTGTTGCACCAATATGGAAACCTTTGTCTGATGCCTCGGTACTCCGCGCCTGCGCTTGCCCCTTGGCACCAAAGAGGAAACAAGGACACTGCGCGCATTGGCGCCCGCCTGGTCTCGATCGTCATGGCTCACATCACGAGGACCTTGTGAGGTTTTCCCTGCCTTGATCTCTCCACCCCTCGCGAGCCTGCCTGGTGAGGCCGCTCCTGAGGGGGTCTTGCGTCGTCCGCCTTGCAAGGCTTGGCCCCTCGTGAGGGTCTTGAATGCCTTGTCGATGAAGTTGGGCCGTATAGACCTGCCAGCCCAGCCATGCCGTGGGCCGCAGGCAGGCAAGTCTGGGGACCCCCATTCCCAGGACGCCGACAGTAGCCCCCGGGCCCAAGGCGCGCTCAGGCTTGGCTTCAAGGCGAAGCCAGAGGGTCAAGTGCGGCGCGCCGCGGGCCCCCAAAGCCTGCGGCCTCGGTTGATGCATGGTGGTTGATTGGACGTGGGCGTCTCCGCTTCCCCACGCTACCTTGGCAACTGCCCGACTTGACAAAAAGGCTAGCACGGACAGCGCTTGCTTCATTGCTTGTTCCTCGCCTTGCTTCAGATCCCCTTTCTCGCTTCTTGCTGCCGGAACTTCAAGATCCACTTCAACTACACTCTGTGTCGGCGACCAATGGCACCGCGCAAGGTCAAGTCCTCCTCGGCGCCGGCTTGGTTCGAGCCAGCCCTCGATGCGCCCAATGTCACGGAGAAGAACCTTGCTGACACGCGCTTGCTGACGGCGGGGGTGAGCAATGAGAGGGGGAAGACGGAGCTCTGGCTTGCCTCCGACGAGCCAGAGCCTAAGGGAAGCACCTTCTTCCCTTTCTTCACGAGAAGCATCGCCGTTGGGTTGGTTCCCCCCTACTCTGATTTCTTTTTCGAGGTTCTCGACCACTTCGGCTTGCAGGCGCTGCATCTCCATCCCAACTCCGTTCTTCTCTTGTCTATCTTCGCCTACTATTGTGAGGCGTACCTGGGCGTGATTCCGTCCATGGCACTGCTGCGCCACTTCTTCTTCCTCCGCGTCACCGGTGGCCATATCTCCGGGTGCGCCAACTTCATCATGGCCGGCCAGGCCAACTCGATCTCGAACACCGGGAAGAGGGTTGACAACATCAGGGCCAAATGGGTCATGATGAGTGCCAAGTGTGCCCATCCACGCTTGGAACTGCCGACGGAGGCGCCCCAGTCTGACAAGGGGTGGTCTCGTGTTGAGCTCACTGACGAGCTGGCATCGTCGGTGCTGGAGCAGATGAAGACTAATTTGAGGACGGGAAACACGAAGGCGGCCAAGGTGACTGGGGTCATGCTCCTGAGGGAATTCTTGACGCTGCTCGTTGCTCCACTCCAGGTGCGCACGCGCCCCTTGTGGAAGCTTGGAGGTGAAGAATACAAGGTTCATCTGAGCCCGGTGGCCCTGCCTAATGACGAGCTGACTGCAATTCTGCGTCTCTTGGTTGGGGACAACCAAGTGTACCCACCGAGCGCTTTTCTTCCTTTGTTCCATCGCAAGGACTGGGAGCAACTCGTTGCTTCCAGGCCGACCTTTGACGCGCGCGGGCTGGTGCCGCTGGCGCTCGCTGGGGCCTCCACGACGCCGAAGCCGGTGGAGGTGTCTTCTGACGAGCCCCACGAGGAGGAAGAGGAGGAGTAGGGCTCAGAGGAGATCCCTGAGGGAACGGGGGAGAACTCCCCCTTGAGCAAGGCCGACATCCTCCGCGCCCTGCCAGACGACGTCGAGGTCGTCGCCCGCCAGGAGGTGAGGGAGCTACCCCTCATCCCGACAAGGGGTAGATCGTCGCTGGCCACCCGAGATGCTGCCTCCAACGTGGCACCGCCTGGCGCCGGCTCCGGTCCTTCTGCTGCACCGTCTTCTGCTCCCGGAGCCCGTGTGCCCACTCCTCAGGCCCTGATGCTTTCGGGTTTTAGGCTCACCAAGCGGAGGGTGGACTATGTCGCGGTGGATCAGTAAGTGTTTTGAGCTTCGTCTGGTTTCTGCTTATACTTGATGTTTTCTGACACCTGCCTGGTCGATCAGGCTGGAGTCTTCAGCGAAGAAGATGAATGGGGATGTCGCGGCTGTGTCCCCCTCTGCGGAGAAGAGAGGCGAAGGCTCCCGCATCTCCCCAGCCCGGTCGCCCCCGCGAGGACAAGAGGAGCATCGGCAGGATGAACCAGCCCCCGTGGCCCCACTGGCTCTGGAAGTACCGGCACCTATCTCTGATGATGAGGTCCCAAGGGCTCCAGAGCCCTCGATCTTCCAGGCTCTGGTAAGGACGTCGCTTCCTACTCATGCTACTCCTCTGGCCCCGAATTCTTCTGCCCCCTTTGCAGCCTTTGAGTGTGTCTTCTCGGGGATGGCCAAGCTGCGAGAAGACCTCCTGGGCGCGGACCCATACCTAGTGGCCGGGCGCCTGGAGCTGGCCTCAGGCTGGCTTCACTCCGACTCGGCCGTTCGAGCGTCGCTGAGCCAGGCCGCGCTGGCCTTCGAGAAGGAGAAGCAGGCTGCTGCCAGAGCTGCGTCCGACCATGAGGCGGCGTTGAAGGACGCCGAGGCCGCCCGCGACCACTGCCGAGAGCTAGAGGGCGAGCTGAAGAGGCTGTGCGACAAGCGCGCAGAAGAAGCACGCGACCGCAAAGCGATGGAGGAGGAGATGAAGGCTCACGAGGACGCCATCAAGGACCGTGATGCTGAGCTGGGGGAGCTGACGATGGCACAGGCCATGGAGCGCAACTGAGTGGAGGAACTGGAGCAGAAGGCGAAGATGAGGGAGGCTGAGCTTGATGCCAAGGCGAAGGTCCTGGCCGAAGACCACGATGCCTTCTTGCTTCTTGAGAAGAGGTCCGGCATGGCGCTGAAGTCACTATACGAGAAGGGCCTAGAGAAGTCACTGACCACCGACGAGGATGGCCCTACTCACCTACTTCCCCACTTGGTGAAGGCACTTGAGGAAGTCGTGGAGGGCATCGGCCCTATGGCTGACGCGGAGGCTCGTGTCCTTTCTTCGGCTGTGCTGACGCGTGTCTTCAGCCATCTGTACCTCCGCGACCCCACCGCTCGTCTTGATGAGCTGCTGGAGCCTGTAGCTGATGAACATTGTGCGGCCGCCGCCGCAGCCGTGAAAGGTCAGGTGGAGGCCCTGCTGAAGAAGTTCCGCGGCTTCGTCCTTGCTCCCTCGACTGGCGATGCCACCGATCTGCAGATGGCGGTGTCCAGGGGTGACCTGCGGCTGCTTTCCTGTTTCATTCCTACAATATGTATCAGGCCTCGTGGAGGCGTTAAAACTTTTATTTGATATTGTGAGCACAATATGTCTTGTAATATTTGCTTGAGATTTTGCGATTTTCTTCCTATTTGCTTTGTGTTCTGCGTCGGCAGAGCCCGGCCCAGCGCATACGTCAACCGCCATTGGGCCGACCGGAGACCGGGACAGACCAAAGAGTGAGGGGCTACGTGACCAGTTAGGCTCCTGAGTCACGATGCTCAAGAGTCCCCCTTGACACGCAAACAACTTATAGGGAGAGTAAACGAGGATAGGTTGATGTTCTACGTTGGCAAAGCCCGGCCCCGTGCATACCTTAACCGCCGTTGGGCCGACCGGAGACGAGGACGGACCAAGGTGTGAGGAGCTACGTGACCAGTTAGGCTCCTGAGTCACAATTCTCAGGAGTCCCCCTTGACACGCAAACAATCTCTATACCTTTGCCCTCGCCGAGGCTCGGCACGAGAGGGGCGTGCGACGACCAGGTCCAGGAGACCTGGCCGGGTGGCGTACGCTTGGGCGTGACCCGAGCGTAGCCCCCGTGTCCAGCCCCCTCGCGCGGCTCTCTCGAGGGGAGGCATTGCGGTGAGGCCGCACATTGAGCTCTTGGTCTCCCTAAGGTTGGTACGACTACGAAGCCGCCCTCGGTTGTTTATCACCAGCGCGGAGCGTAGTGCTTCCGCTTGTGCACGGGCATAGCCACTCCTCGGCAGTGTCGACGGCCAGCACGGAGCATGGTGCTTCCACTTGTGTGTGGGCAGGGGGCTCCCTCTGTGGAGAGCCCCCGGGGCGTGTACAGCCCCGCCCTGACACGTGGCTTGCACAGCAGGGCTAGACGAGGTGTATCTAGGCACTCGTGAGCCAGCGCGGGACTCACGAGGCCCTACCTCAAGGCAGGTTGCGCCTGGTCTTGGTTCTTGTTTGCGGTGCTGGACGTGCGAGGTGGTCAGACAACCTGCACCGAACGAATCTCCTGAGGTTATCGCGTGAGAACGCTGAGCACCAACGGCCCCAGGAGGTGACGTAAACGGGGCCGGCCCACCAGACAGAGCTCAGCCGTTGGATTTATCGACGCTGCAGGGACGGACCTGAGCACAGACGCCGTGCTCAATTTACTCACGCGAACGGTCCTGAAGAAAGACGGTCGGCGCGCAGTCCCCTTAATGGGTGGCGATCGAGCGAGTAGTAATCATAGATAGATCGAACATGAGAGTAGCAGGCTTAAGCAAGTGCATGAGAGATACGTGCCACTGGGTCAGGCCCGAGCACTTGGGGATGATGCTGCCCGAGGGGCGCCCCCAACAAGGTAAGCTAAAGACATAAGAAAAGGGATACATGCCACAGGGACGGACCCACGCGGCCTGGGAATGATGCAGCCCGAGGGGCACTCCCAGCTGAATGACTTGGAAAGATGTCACCTGATCATGTTGACGAAGGAGAGTTGAAGTAGTTGAAGGTGTACGGCGAAGGGGTTTCTCCTTACGAGCCTCCGGAGCTTTGAGCCCTGGGAGGCTCTGGGGACTCAGGTGGTTCCTTAAGGACTGCCTCCATCTCCATCAGGATAGCGTGGTGTCTGGCTTCCTGATCCGCTAGGATGCGCCGCAAGTTGCGTTGGTAGGCGGACGATACATTTTGCAGGACAAAGGGCATGCGAATGTAGCTGTGCGGTGGGCCCTCGCAGCGTCCCACGCACGAAGGCCAGAAAAGCTAGTGAGAAGTGGCCCTGTTGAGCCCTGGAACGTCGATGTAAACATGCAGCTCGGCATCCTTGCCTAGATGGGAAGCTGCGTCTCGTGAGCGGCGGTCGCCTGCGACTTGCAACTCCTGGGTGGTCTTGGTGATGAACTCCTGAACGGTGGGCGGTCCTTGTCCTGTGCCCTCCTGAGGGAAACGTGCCGCGAAGCACACCTCCAAGTGGTGCCCGAGCACCTCCCTCATGATGTGGGCAAAGTCTGAGGCCTTCTAGAAGAAAGCCGCCGAGACCTGCCCGAGAAGGGCGCTGGGCGCGCCTTCCTATGCGATGGAGGGAGACGCCCCTGGAGCGGGCGCTGATCCTGACGAGACGCCGGCCGTGGCGCCACCCTCCTAAGGTCTTGCGCATCGCAGTTGCTTCTTCTTCTTGGGAATGTCCTCAGGAGGGCCCTCGCCCTTGCTGTCGGGGTCGTCGATTGCTGCAGCGTGGAAGGCACGCTCGAGGGAGCACACCGCATATTTCTCTTCACATGGGACCGTGATGATCCCGCTGCTTCCCGGCATCTTGAGGACATTGTAGCCTTGATGGGTCACTGCCATGAACTTGGCCAGGGCTGGATACCCGAGGATGGCGTTGTACGGCAGACGGATGTGTGCGACATCAAAGTCGATGAGCTCAGTGCGGTAGTTCTTGCGTTCGCCGAAGGTGACAGGGAGGCGGACCTGCCCTATCGGTGTGGTGGAACCGTCGGTCACTCCTGAGAAAGGCTTGGTGGGCTAAAGCTGGTCATACGGCACTTGGAGGCTGTTGAACGTGTCGACGGACAGGACGTTGAGCCCTGCACCGCCATCGATGAGGGTCTTGGTAACTTGCACGTTGCTGATGACTGGGGAGCAGAGCAACGAGAGGGAGCCAGCAGTAGTTGCGCACTTGATCTGGTCTACTGAGTTGTACATAATGGGGCACTGGGACCATCTGAGCGGGCGCGTGGCTTCGAGCTTGGGGAGGACTGCATTCACCTCACGAGAAAACTGCTTCAAGATACGCTGTGAGGCTGGGGCCTGGGCTCCGCCCAAGATGCAGGCGATAGCACGCGGTTCCTGGAAGCCCCCAGCCCCTTCGTCCTGATGGTGTTCGTCATTCCTTCTTAGCGGTGGTGGCAGCGGAGGGAGCCCGGCGTTGCCTTGAGGACGATCCTCATGAGGCTGATCCCTCCAGGCGCCCTCGCGAGGCTGATCCTGCCAGCGGTCCTCGCGAGGCCGATCGCGCCACTCCTGGCGCGGGTCACGGTCGTCCCAGCGTCCGCCACCACGCCCTCCTCCTCGGCCGTAGCCCCGGTCGCCGCGCTCGGGGCGTCGACCAAAGCGCCCTTCACGAATGGCTCTGAGCTCTTGACAGTCGCTGGTGTTGTGGGTGTTCTGCTTGTGGAAGGCGCGGAACGGATGGCTGCCCTTGGATGACTCTGGTTGGTCTCTGCCACGCTTGGTGTCTGGTTCCGCTGCGAGCATGGCTGCTCCCTTGCGCTTCACGTCCTTGGCCTTGGCCTTCTTCTCCTCTGGGTCTGCAGCAGGAAGCTCGAGGAGGGAGAGGCGCCCCTCCTCAGCTCTAGCACACTTGGTCGCGATGTTGAACAGCTCCAGGGTCATGCACAGCTCTTCATGGATGGCGAGCTCCTCCTTCATCTTGACGTCGCAGATGCCATCAGAGAACACAGAGATGATGGCTTCGTCGGTCACCTTGGGGATCTTGATCCGTGCGCTGTTGAAGTGCTGAATGTACTTCTGCAGGGTCTCTCCTGGTTGTTGCTTGATGCGGCGCAGGTCGCCCGCGACCGGGGGGCGGTCGCGAGTGCCCTGGAAATTGGCGATGAAGTGGGTGCGCATTTCGTCCCAGGAGGAGATTGAGCCCGGAGGTAGGTTCAGGAGCCAGGATCGGGCGCCTTCCTTGAGAGCCATGGGAAACCAGTTCGCCATGACCTTCTCGTCACCATTGTCCTCTTCGATGCTCAGCTCATAGAGTTGCAAGAACTCTTCGGGGTCGGCGGTGCCGTCGTAGCGAGGAGGCTGATCTGGCTTGAACTTGCCCGGTCAGGGGACGCTACATACGTAGCTCGGGGTGAAGGCACGACTGCCAGCTGTGGTCACCGGGACCCGCCTTGGAGGTGGATCTTGGTCTTGATGGGGTCTGCGCCCTGCCGCAAAAAGGTGGCGCGCGGGCTTGCCGCAGCAGCCGATCCTAGCGCGGTGGTGCGAGGAGCGGCTGATGTCTACTACACAACCTTCTTCTTGTAGACGTTGTTGGGCCTCCAAGTGCAGAGGTTTGTAGGACAGTAGCAAATTTCCCTCAAGTGGATGACCTAAGGTTTATCAATCCGTAGGAGGCGTAGGATGAAGATGGTCTCTCTCAAGCAACCCTGCAACCAAATAACAAAGAGTCTCTTGTGTCCCCAACACACCCAATATAATGGTAAATTGTATAGGTGCACTAGTTCGGCGAAGAGATGGTGATACAAGTGGTATATGGATAGTAGATAAAGGTATTTGTAATCTGAAATTATAAAAACAGCAAGGTAACTAATGATAAAAGTGAGCGTAAACGGTATTGCAATGCGTTGAAACAAGGCCTAGGGTTCATACTTTCGCTAGTGTAAGTTCCCTCAACAATAATAACATAATTGGATCACATAACTATCCCTCAACATGCAGCAAAGAGTCACTCCAAAGCCACTAATAGCAGAGAACGAACGAAGAGATTATGGTAGGGTACGAAACCACCTCAAAGTTATTCTTTCCAATCAATCCGTTGGGCTATTCCTATAAGTGTCACAAACAGCCCTAGAGTTCGTACTAGAATAATACCTTAAGACACAAATCAACCAAAACCCTCATGTCACCTAGATACTCCAATGTCACCTCAAGTATCCGTGGGTATGATTATACGATATGCATCACACAATCTCAGATTCATCTATTGAACCAACACAAAAGACCTCAAAGAGTGCCCCAAAGTTCTACCGGAGAATCACGACGAAAACGTGTGCCAACCCCTATGCATAGGTTCATGGGAGGAACCCGCAAGTTGATCACCAAAACATACATCAAGTGAATCACGTGATATACCATTGTCACCACAGATACGCATGGCAAGA
Organism: Triticum urartu; assembly: GCF_003073215.2. Taxonomy (NCBI): domain Eukaryota; kingdom Viridiplantae; phylum Streptophyta; class Magnoliopsida; order Poales; family Poaceae; genus Triticum; species Triticum urartu. The sequence goes on from NC_053027.1 coordinate 422,348,612, forward strand.
CATACATCAAGTGTTGTCAAATCTTTAAAGACTCAATCTGATAAGATTACTTCAAAGGGGAAACTCAATTCATTACAAGAGAGTAGAGGGAGGAGAAAACATCATAGGATCCAACTATAATAGCAAAGCTTGCGATACGTCAAGATCGTATCACCTCAAGAACACGAGAGAGAGAGATCAAACACATAGCTACTGGTACATACCCTCAGCCCCGAGGGAGAACTACTCCCTCCTCGTCATGGAGAGCACCGGGATGATGAAGATGGCCACCGGAGAGGGATTGCCCCCTCCGGCAGAGTGCCAGAACGGGTCTAGATTGGTTTTCGGTGGCTACGGAGGCTTCTGGCGGCGGAACTCCCGATCTATTGTGTGTTCTGGAAGTTTTAGGATACGTGGGTATATATGGGTGAAAGGAGTACGTGGGTGGACCGAAGGGGGGGCACGAGGCAAGGGGCGTGCCCCAGGAGGGTGGGCGCGCCCCCTACCCTCGTGAGCTCCTCCTTCATCTTCTGACGTAGGGTCCAAGTCTATCCGGTAGGTTTCCTTCCAAAAATAACTTCTCTAGTTGATTTCGTTCCGTTTCGACTCCGTTTGATATTCCTTTTCCTCGAAATACTAAAATAGGCATAAAACAGCAAATCTGGGCTGGGCCTCCGGTTAATAGGTTAGTCGCAAAAATAATATAAAAGTGGAAAATAAAGCCCAATATTGCCTAAAACAGTAGATAATATAGCATGGAGCAATCAAAAATTATAGATACGTTGGAGACGTATCAGCATCCCCAAGCTTAATTCTTGCTCGTCCTCGGGTAGGTAAATGATAAAAACAGAATTTTTCATGCGGAGTGCTACTTGGCATAATTTCAATGTAATTCTTCTTAATTGTGGCATGATATTCAGATCCATAAGATTCAAGACAAAAGTTTAATATTGACATAAAAACAATAATACTTCAAGCATACTAACTAAGCAATTATGTTTTCTCAAAATAACATGGCCAAAGAAAGCTATCCCTACAAAATCATATAGTCTGGCTATGCTCCATCTTCACCACACAAAATATTTAAATCATGCACAACCCCGATGACAAGCCAAGCAATTGTTTCATACTTTTGATGTTCTCAAACTTTTTCAATCTTCACGCAATATATGAGCGTGAGCCATGGATATAGCACTATAGGTGGAATAGAGTGGTGGTTGTGGAGAAGACAAAAAGGGAGAAGATAGTCTCACATCGACTAGGCGTATCAACGGGCTATGGAGATTCCCATCAATACATATCAATGCGAGTGAGTAGGGATTGCCATGCAACGGATGCACTAGAGCTATAAGTGTATGAAAGCTCAACAAAAGAAACTAGTGGGTGTGCATCCAACTTGCTTGCTCACGAAGACCTAGGGCATTTTGAGGAAGCCCATCATTGGAATATACAAGCCAAGTTCTGTAATGAAAGATTCCCACTAGTATATGAAAGTGACAACATAGGAGACTCTCTATCATGAAGATCATGGTGCTACTTTGAAGCACAAGTGTGGTAAAAGGATAGTAGCATTGCCCCTTCTCTCTTTTTCTCTCATTTTTTTATTTTTTTATTTTTTTGGGCCTTATCTTTTTTATGGCCTCTTTTTTTGGGGCTTCTTTGGCCTCTTTTTATTTATTTATTTATTTTCGTCCGGAGTCTCATCCCGACTTATGGGGGAATCATAGTCTCCATCATCCTTTCCTCACTGGGACAATGCTCTAATAATGATGATCATCACACTTTTATTTACTTACAACTCAAGAATTACAACTCGATACTTAGAGCAAGATATGACTCTATATGAATGCCTCCGGCGGTGTACCGGGATGTGCAATGACTCATGAGTGACACGTATGAAAGAATTATGGACGGTGGCTATGCCACAAATACGATGTCAACTACATGATCATGCAAAGCAATATGACAATGATGAAGCGTGTCATAATAAATGGAATGGTGGAAAGTTGCATGGCAATATATCTCGGAATGGATATGGAAATGCCATAATAGGTAGGTATGGTGGCTGTTTTGAGGAAGGTATATGGTGGGTGTATGGTACCGACGAAAGTTGTGCGGTACTAGAGAGGCTAGCAATGGTGGAAGGGTGAGAGTGCGTATAATCCATGGACTCAACATTAGTCATAAAGAACTTACATACTTATTGCAAAAATCTATTAGTTATCGAAACAAAGTACTACACGCATGCTCCTAGGGGGATAGATTGGTAGGAAAAGACCATCGCTCGTCCCCGACCGCCACTCATAAGGAGGACAATCAAAAAATAAATCATACTTACCGTACCACATACCTATTCTTTTTCGAAGTCTGAAACGGTCTGGAAGGTGTCCCTTATGTATTCCTCCGGGGTTACGGTTTCAATAATATTGGTTTCAACATTTATGGGGTTACCTGAGATATAATGTTTGATTCTTTGACCGTTTACCACCTTCGGATTTGTGCCCTCGAAGTTGTTGATTTTTATGGCACCGAAACGATAGACCTCCTCGATAACATAGGGGCCTTCCCATTTAGAGAGAAGTTTTCCTGCAAAAAATCTTAAACGAGAGTTGTATAGCAATACATAATCACTTACATTAAACTCACGCTTTTGTATCCTTTTGTCATGCCATCTTTTAACTTTTTCTTTAAACAACTTGGCATTTTCATAAGCTTGGGTTCTCCATTCATCAAGTGAGCTAATATCAAATAACCTCTTCTCACCGGCAAGTTTGAAATCATAGTTAAGCTCTTTAATAGCCCAATATGCCTTATGTTCTAGTTCGAGAGGTAAGTGACATGCTTTTCCATAAACCATTTTATACGGAGACATACCCATAGGATTTTTGTATGCAGTTCTATAAGCCCATAATGCATCATCAAGTTTTTTGGACCAATTCTTTCTAGACCTATTAACAGTCTTTTGCAAAATTGATTTGAGCTCTCTATTACTCAACTCTACTTGACCACTAGACTGTGGGTGATAAGGAGATGCAATTCTATGATTAACATCATACTTAGCAAGCATTTTACGGAAAGCACCATGAATAAAGTGTGAACCACCATCAGTCATTAAATATCTAGGGACTCCAAACCTCGGAAAAAATAACTTCCTTAAGCATTTTAATAGAAGTGTTATGATCAGCACTACTAGTTGGAATAGCTTCTACCCACTTAGTAACGTAATCAACAGCAACTAAAATATGTGTGTATCCATTAGAGGAAGGAAAAGGTCCCATATAATCAAAGCCCCAAACATCAAATGGTTCAATAACAAAAGAATAATTCATAGGCATTTCTTGATGTCTACTAATATTACCAATTCTTTGACATTCATCACAAGACAAGACAAACTTACGGGCATCCTTGAACAGAGTAGGCCAATAAAAACCAGATTGCAATACCTTATGTGCAGTTCTATCTCCAGCGTGGTGTCCTCCATAAGCCTCAGAATGACACTTGTGTAGGATCTGTTCCTGTTCATGCTCAGGTACACAACGTCTAATAACACCATCTACTCCTTCTTTATAAAGATGTGGGTCATCCCAAAAGTAATGTCTCAAGTCATAGAAAAACTTTTTCTTTTGCTGGTATGTGAAGCTAGGTGGTATAAACTTAGCAACAATATAATTAGCATAATCAGCATACCATGGAGTACTAACGAGAAGTACTTATAACATTTAATTGTTCATCAGGAAGGCTATCATTAATAGGTAGTGGGTCATCAAGAACATTCTCTAACCTAGACAAGTTGTCTGCAACAGGGTTCTCAGCTCCCATTCTATCAACAATATGCACATCAAATTCTTGTAGCAAGAGAACCCATCTAATAAGTCTAGGTTTAGCATCTTTCTTTTCCATAAGGTATTTAATAGCAGCATGATCAGTGTGAATAGTTACTTTAGAATCAACAATATAAGGTCTGAACTTATCACAAGCAAATACAACTGCTAAAAGCTCTTTTTCAGTAGTAGCATAATTTCTTTGAGCATTGTCTAGAGTCTTACTAGCATAATGAATAAAATTTAATTTCTTATCAACTCTTTGCCCTAGAATAGCACCTACAGCATAATCACTAGCATCACACATAATTTCAAAGGGTAAATTCCAATCAGGTGGCTGAACAATAGGTGCAGAGACTAATGCTTTCTTAAGTATTTCAAATGCTTCTACACAATCATCATCAAAGACCAATGGTATATCTTTTTGCAATAAATTAGTCAGAGGCCAAGAAATTTTTGAGAAGTCCTTAAGGAACCTCCTGTAAAATCCGGCGTGACCAAGGAAACTTCTTATACCTTTGATGTCCTTGGGACATGGCATCTTTTCAATAGCATCGACCTTGGCTTTATCAACTTCAATACCTCTTTCAGAAACTTTATGCCCCAAGACAATACCTTCATTAACCATAAAGTGGCACTTTTCCCAATTCAAGACAAGATTAGTTTCTTCACATCTCTGCAAAACTCGATCAAGATTGCTCAAGCAATCATCAAAAGAGGAACCATAGACGGAAAAATCGTCCATGAAAGCCTCACAAATCTTTTCACAAAAGTCAGAGAATATAGCCATCATGCATCTTTGAAAGGTAGCAGGTGCATTACATAAACCAAAAGGCATACGTCTATAAGCAAAAGTACCAAAAGGGCATGTAAAAGTAGTCTTTGATTGATCTCTAGCCGACACAGGTATTTGAGAGAAACCAGAATAACCATCTAGAAAGCAATAGTGTGTATGTTTGCATAATCTTTCTAGGATTTGATCAATAAAAGGTAAGGGGTAATGATCTTTCTTAGTAGCTTTATTTAATTTGCGGAAATCAATTACCATGCTATAACCTATGATAATTATTTGTGGAATCAATTCATCTTTATCATTAGGAACAACAGTAATACCTCCCTTCTTAGGGACACAATGGACAGGACTTACCCACTGACTATCAGCAACGGGATAAATTATACCTACCTCCAGAAGCTTGAGTATTTCTTTTCTTACCACTTCTTTCATTTTAGGATTCAGACGTCGTTGAGGATCACGAACTGGTTTGGCATCTGCTTCCAAATTTATTTTATGTTGACATAGAGTGGGACTAATGCCCTTAAGATCATCAAGAGTATATCCAATAGCAACATGATGCTTCTTCAGAGTTTTCAATAATCTTTCTTCTTCATGCTCTGAAAGGTTAGCACTAATAATAATAGGATATATCTTCTTTTCATCAAGATAAGCATATTTAAGATTATCAGGCAAAGGTTTAAGCTCAAACACGGGATCACCCTTGGGTGGAGGAGGATCCCCTAAAATTTCAATAGGCAAATTGTGTTGCAGAATAGGTTCCTGTTTAAAGAATACTTCATCTATTTCCCTTCTTTCATTCATGAACATATCATTTTCATGGTCTAGCAAATAGTGTTCTAAAGGATCACTAGGAGGTACGGCAATAGAAGCAAGACCAATAATCTCATCCTTACTAGGTAATTCTTCCTCACGATGTTGTTTACTAAATTTAGAGAAATTAAACTCATGAACCATATCATCCAAGCCAATAGTAACAACATTCTTTTCGCAATCTATCCTAGCATTAACAGTGTTCAAGAAGGGTCTACCAAATAGGGACAAAAGCTATCTTGCGGAGAAGTAAGAACAAGAAAATCAGCAGGATATTTAGTTTTCCCACACAAGACTTCAACATCTCTAACAATTCCAATTGGTGAAATAGTATCTCTATTGGCAAGCTTAATTGTGACATCAATATCTTCTCATTCAGCAGGTGAAATTTCATTCTTAATTTCCTCATATAAAGTATGCGGTATAACACTAGCACTCGCACCCATATCACATAAGCCATGATAACAATGATCTCCTATTTTAACAGAAATAACAGGCACGCCTACCACATGTCTATGTTTATCTTTAGCACAAGGTTTAGCAATTATAGCAGTTTCACCTTCGAACTGAATAACATGCCCAACAATATTATCAGACAAGAGATCTTTAACAATAGCAATATTAGGTTCTACTTTAACTTGCTCAGGGGGTGTATAAGTTCTAATATTGCTTTTACGAACAACAGTTGAAGCTTTAGCATGATCCTTTACTCTAACAGGGAAAGGTGGTTTCTCAACATAAGAAGTAGGAACAATAGGATCATTATAAGTGACAGTTTTTTCTTCAACTTTAATAGGTGCAGCTACTTTTACTTATATGGGAGGATGATATTTAAACCACTTCTCCTTAGGGAGATCAACATAAGTAGCAAAAGATCCACAGAAAGAAGCTACTATCTCAGAGTCAAGTCCATATTTAGTGCTAAACTTACGGAAAATATCGGTATCCATAAAAGATTTAACACAATCAAACTTAGGTGTCATACCTGACTCCTTACCTTCGTCGAGGTCCCAATCTTCATAATTGCGTTTAATTCTATCCAATAAATTTCATCTGAATTCAATAGTCTTCATCATAAAAGAACCAGCACAAGAAGTATCGAGCATGGTTTGATTATTATGAGAAAGCCAAGCATAAAAACTTTGCATAATTATTTCTCTCGAGAGCTCATGATTGGGGCATGAATATAACATTGATTTAAGCCTCCCCCAAGCTTGAGCGATGCTTTATCCTTTGGGAGGCCAGAAATTATATATATAATTGCGATCACGATGAACAAGATGCATAGGGTAATACTTTTGATGAAATTCCAATTTCAATCTTTTATAGTTCCATGATCTCATATCATCACATAGCCTATACCATATCAATGCGTCTCCCTTCAAAGATAAAGGGAAGACCTTCTTCTTAGCAACATCATCGGGTACGCCTGCAAGCTTAAATAATCCACAAACTTCATCCACATATATTAAGTGCTCATCAGGATGATTTGTTCCATCTCCTGTAAAAGGGTTAGCTAGCAGTTTTCCATCATACCCGAAGGAAATTCAAAAGGAGTTTCATTTTCAATAGGTTCAGTAGGTTGAGGAGAAACTCTTTGCTCTACTGGACGGGGTGAAGATACCCCGAACAAGCCCCTTAGAGAATTACTTTCCATAGTAACAAGTGACAGTAATTTCAGCACACTATATAAATTGTTCCTTACCAAATTCCACCTACCAAAGGCGCTACAATCCCCGGCAACGGCGCCAAAAAAGAGTCTTGATGACCCACAAGTATAGGGGATCTATCGTAGTCCTTTCGATAAGTAAGAGTGTCGAACCCAACGAGGAGCAGAAGGAAATGATAAGCGGTTTTCAGCAAGGTATTCTCTGCAAGTACTGAAATAAGTGGTAACAGATAGTTTTGTGATAAGATAAATTGTAACGAGCAACAAGTAACAAAAGTAAATAAAGTGCAGCAAGGTGGCCCAATCCTTTTTGTAGCAAAGGACAAGCCGGAACAAACTCTTATAATAGGAAAAGCGCTCCCGAGGACACATGGGAATATCGTCAAGCTAGTTTTCATCACGTTCATATGATTCGCGTTCGATACTTTGATAATTTGATATGTGGGTGGACCGGTGCTTGGGTGCTGTTCTTACTTGAACAAGCATATCACTTATGATTAACCTCTATTGCAAGCATCCACAACTACAACAAAAGTATTAAGGTAAACCTAACCATAACATGAAACATGTGGATCCAAATCAGCCCCTTACGAAGCAACGCATAAACTAGGGTTTAAGCTTCTGTCACTCTAGCAACCCATCATCTACTTATTACTTCCCAATGCCTTCCTCTAGGCCCAAATAATGGTGAAGTGTTATGTAGTCGACGTTCACATAACACCACTAGAGGCTAGACAACATACATCTTATCAAAATATCAAACGAATACCAAATTCACATGACTACTAATAGCAAGACTTCTCCCTTGTCCTCAGGAACAAACGTAATTACTCACAAAGCATATTGATGTTCATAATCAGAGGGGTAATAATATGCATATAGGATCTGAACATATGATCTTCCACCAAATAAACCAACTAGCATCAACTACAAGGAGTAATCAACACTACTAGCAACCTACTAGCACCAATCCCGGACTTTGAAACAAGAATTGGATACAAGAGATGAACTAGGGTTTGGAGATGAGATGGTGCTGGTGAAGATGTTGATGGAGATTGCCCTCTCCCGATGAGAGGAGCGTTGGTGATGACGATGGTGATGATTTCCCCCTCCCGGAGGGAAGTATCCCCGGCAGAACAGCTCTGCCGGAGCTCTAGATTGGTTCCACCAAGGTTCCGCCTCGTGGCGGCGGAGTCTCGTCCCGAAAAGTTCCTTCCGATTTTTTTCTCATCGAAAGACTTCATATAGCAGAAGATGGATGTCGGAGACCCACCAGGGGGCCCACCCTCGTGAGCAGGGTGTGGGCCCCCTGGCCTTCATCTTTGGCGAGGATTTTTCTTTATTTATTTTAAGAAATTCCGTGGAATTTCAGGACTTTTGGAGTTGCGCAGAATAGGTCTCTAATATTTGCTCCTTTTCCAGCCCAGAATTCCAGCTGTCGGCATTCTCCCTCCTTATGTAAACCTTGTAAAATAAGAGAGAATAGCCATAAGTATTGTGACATAAAGTGAAATAACAGTCCATAATGCAATAAATATCAATATAAAAGCATGATGCAAAATGGACATATCACCAACTCATATCCATTGTTGTACTAGCTTTTGCCATGCGATGTTTTAACTATGTCGTGTTTAATTATTCAAGTCATGCAAAAATGTAATGTTCAATAGGGCTATCTAATGTTTACGTATGAATTGTCCAGTTGAATTTCATGAATGTCTGTATTTGGTTGTTTATAGTGAGCAGATGCCTTGCTTATCTGTATATGGTTGTTAGGTTGGTTGTAGTGAGCATTTGTCTAGTTTTCAAGCAGATGCCTTGTTTATTTGTATTTGCTTGTTAGGTTGGTTGTAGTGAGCCTTTGTCCAGTTTTCAATGGCTATATTTGCTTGTTATAATGAGCTTATATGCCTAGTTTATTTCAGTTATTCACAATGTGATGTTCATTATGTGCAAATATGAACCGTGTAGTTCGATTTCATCAATACCAGTTTCAACGGCAATGTTTGGTTCTTGTTATGCCTGGTGTAGTTAACACATGCCCTTTATTTCAGTTTTACACATTAATCCAGTGTGATGTTTAAGCATGAGCTATTATCCATTCATTTTTCAACAATACCAGTTTGAATTACAATATTTGGTCATTGTTAAGCCTATTGTAGTTAACATTACCTTCCCCTTTTTATCTGCTTTAATAGCAAGCTTAAACCAACACATCCAAGCTATCATTTGGACATGATGTAGTTTACCATGGCTATATTTGGTTGATGTTAAGCCCGTTGTACTTATCATGCCTTTCCATGTACTTACACAGGACAACAATGGGAGTGGCCGGCATTTTCCACCGAGGTTAATTTCATCCCTTGGCTTATACTCCCTTGATACGTATCCGTCGTATCTACTTTTCCTAACGCTCTTCTTCTTGTTTTGGACTCTAATTTGCATGATTTGAATGAAACTAACCCCGGACTGATGTTGTTTTCAGCAAAACTACCATGGTGTTGCTTTTTGTGCAGAAATAAAAGTTCTCGGAATGGAACGAAACTTTGTGAGGATTTTTTATGCAATATATGAGAATTTCTGAAGCCAAGAACCACCGGAGGGGGGCACCTGGGTGGGCACAACCCACCAGGGCGCGCCCCCCTCCAGGTGCGCCCAGGTGGGTTGTCCCCACCTGGTGGCCCTGCAAACCATGAAACCAATGCTATAAAATCACATATTTCCAGAAAAAAAATCAGGGAGAAAGAATTATCGCATTCCATGAGATGGAGCCACCGTCACCTCCTGTTGTTCATCGGGGGGCCAGATCTGGAGTCCGTTTGGGGCTCCGAAGAGGGGGATCTCCGATCTTCATCATCACCAACCCTTCTCCATCGTCAATTCCATGATGCTCCCCACCGGGAGTGAGTAATTCCTTCATAGGCTCGCTGGTCGGTGAGGAGTTGGGTGAGATTCATTATGTAATCTAGTTAGTTTTGTTAGGGCTTGATACCTAGTATCCACTATGTTCTAAGATTGATGTTGCTATGACTTTGTCATGCTTAATGCTTGTCACTTTGGGCCCGGGTGCCATGATTTCAGATCTGAACCGTTTATGTTATCACCATTATTTCCATGTTCTAGATCTGATCTTGCAAGTTATAGTCACCTACTACGTGTTATGATCCGGCAACCTCGGAGTGACAATAGTCGGGACCACTCCCGGTGATGACCGTAGTTTGAGGAGTTCATGTATTCATTGTGTGTTAATACTTTGTTCTAGTTCTCTATTAAAAGGAGGCCTTAATATCCCTTAGTTTCCAATTGGACCCCGCTACCACGGGAGGGTAGGACAAAAGATGTCATGCTAGTTCTTTCCATAAGCACGTATGACTATTTATGGAATACATGCCTACATTATATTTATGAACTAGAGCTAGTGCCGTATCGCCCTAGGTTATGACTGTCACATGATGAATATCATCCAACAAATTACCAATCCAATGCCTACGAATTTCTCTTATATTGTTTCTGCTATGTTACCACTACTATTGTTACTGTTGCACTTGCTACAAAATTACTACTATCACTGTTACCATTACTATTGCTGCCGGTACTACTACTATCAAAACTATCATATTATTGTGCTACAAATCACTTTGCTGCAGATAATTAATCTCCAGGTGTGACTGAATTGACAACTCAGTTTCTAATACTTACAAATATTCTTTGGCTCCCCTTGTGTCGAATCTATAAATTTGGGTTGAATACTCTACCCTCGAAAACTGTTGTGATCCCCTATACTTATCAAGACCTTTTTCTGGCGCTGTTGCCGGGGAGCGTAGCTATATTTGTTGAGTCACCTGGGATTATTGTCAATTTATCACTATGAAAAATCTGAAGGATACTGAGACTAAGATTTATCCCTCTAAGATGAGGGGGGTAAGGAACTGCCATCTAGCACTGCTTTAGATTCACCCTCTGTTATAAGTAAACTTACAACACCACCACATGCTATTAATCCTGATATGTCCCAAGTTATTGATGATGCTACCTGATAACCCACAAGTGTATGGGATCGAAACAGTTTTCGACGGTAGAGTATTCAACCCAAATTTATAGATTCGACACAAGGGGAGCCAAAGAATATTTGAAGGTATTAATAGTTGAGTTGTCAATTCAACCACACCTAGAGATTAATTATCTGCAGCAAAGTGATCAGTAGCAAAGTAGTTTGGTAGTTTTGATAGTAGTGAGAGAAGCAATAGTAATAGTAACAGTGATAGCAGTAGTTTGTAGCAAGTGTAACAGTGATGATAGCAGTAGTAACTTTGCAGAAACAATATGGAAAAGTTCGTAGGCATTGGATCGGTGACTTGTTGGATGATATTCATCATGAGACAGTTATAACCTAGGGCGATACGACACTAGCTCCAGTTCATCGATATAATGTAGGCATATATTCCATAAATAGTCATACGTGCTTTACTAAAAGAACTTGCATGACATCTTTTGTCCTACCCTCCCGTGGCAGCGGAGTCCATATTGGAAACTAAGGGATATTAAGGCCTCCTTTTAATAGAGAACCTGAACAAAGCATTAACACATAGTGAATACATGAACTCCTCAAACTACGTTCATCACCGGGAGTGGGCCCGGTTGTTGTCACTCCGGGGTTGCCGGATCATAACCGTAGAAGTTGATTATAACTTGCAAGATCGGATCTAAAACATGGATATAATGATGAATTCATAAATGGTTCAGATATGAAATCATGGCATCCGGGCCCAAAGTGACAAGGATTAAGCATGGCAAAGTCATAGCAACATCAATCTAAGAACATAGTGGATACCAGGGATCAGGCCCTAACAAAACTAACTCGATTACATGATGAATCTCATCCAAATCCTCACCGACCAGCGAGCCTATGAAGGAATTACTACTCCCGGTGGGGAGCATCATGGAATTGGCGATGGAGAAGGGTTGGTGATGACGAAGAACGAAGATCCCACTCTCCGGTGCCCCAAACGGACTCCAGCTCTGCCCTCCCGAGGAAGAACAGGGCCTGACAGCGGCTCCGTCTCGTGGATCGCGATAATTCTTTCTCCCTAATTTTTTTTATAAATATGTGATTTTATAGTATCAGGGGGGTCGTCAGCGGGGCCACCAGGTGGGTACAACCCACCTGGGCGCACCAAGAGAGGGGGGAGCACCCTGGCGGGTTGTGCCCACCCAGGGGCCCCTCTCTAGTGGGTCTTGGCTCCAGTTATTCTTATTATTGATATAAAAAATCCTCAAAAACTTGCGTTCCATTCTGAGAACATTTATTTGTGCACAAAAATGATACGTCTCCGTCGTATCTACTTTTCCAAACACTTTGCCCTTGTTTTGGACTCTAACTTGCATGATTTGAAAGGAACTAACCCGGACTGACGCTTTTTTTAGCAGAATTGCCATGGTGTTATTTATGTGCAGAAACAGAAGTTCTCGGAATGACCTGAAACTTCATGGAACAACTTTTCGGAAATAATAAAAAATCCTTGCAAAAGATGAAGACCAGGGGGCCCACCACCTGTCCACGAGGGTGGGGGCGCGCCTGCCCCCCTAGGGCGCACCCCCTACCTTGTGGGCCCCCTGGAGCTCCTCTGACCTCAACCCCAACTCTATATATTTGCTTTCGGGGAGGAAAAATTAGAGAGAAGAAATCATCGCGTTTTACGATACGGAGCCGCCCAAGCCCTAAAACCTCTCGGGAGGGCTGATCTGGAGTCCGTTCGGGGCTCCGGAGAGGGGAATCCATCGCCATCGTCATCATCAACCATCCTCCATCACCAATTTCATGATGCTCACCGCCGTGCGTGAGTAATTCCATCGTAGGCTTGCTGGACGGTGATGGGTTGGATGAGATCTATCATGTAATCGAGTTAGTTTTGTTAGGGTTTGTTCCCTAGTATCCACTATGTTCTGAGATTGATGTTGCTATGACTTTGCTATGCTTAATGCTTGTCACTAGGGCCCGAGTGCCATGATTTCAGATCTGAACCTATTATGTTTTCATCAATATATGAGAGTTCTTGATCCTATCTTGCAAGTCTATAGTCACCTATTATGTGTTATGATCCGTTAACCCTGAAGTGACAATAACCGGGATACTTACCGGTGATGACCGTAGTTTGAGGAGTTCATGTATTCACTATGTGTTAATGCTTTGGTCTGGTACTCTATTAAAAGGAGGCCTTAATATCCCTTAGTTTCCTCTAGGACCCTGCTGCCATGGGAGGGTAGGACAAAAGATGTCATGCAAGTTATTTTCCATAAGCACGTATGACTATATTCGAAATACATGCCTACATTACATTGATGAACTGGAGCTAGTTCTGTGTCACCCTAGGTTATGACTATTACATGATGAACCGCATCCGGCATAATTCTCTATCATCGATCCATTGCCTATGAGCTTTCCATATATTGTTCTTCACCTATTTACTTTTCTGTTGATATTGCTATCATCACTACAAAATACCAAAAATACTACTTTTGCTACGGTTACCTTTTGCTACCGTTACCACTACTATCATATTACTTTGCTACTAAACACTTTGCTACAGATATTAAGTTTCCAGGTGTGGTTGAATTGACAACTCAGTTGCTAATACTTGAGAATATTCTTTGGCTCCCCTTGTGTCGAATCAATAAATTTGGGTTGAATACTCTACCCTCGAAAATTGTTGCGATCCCCTATACTTGTGGGTTATCAAGACTATTTTATCGCGCCGTTGCCGGGGAGCATAGCTCTATTCTTTGAGTCACTTGGGATTTATATCTGCTTATCATTATGAAGAACTTGAGAGATCCAAAAACCAAGATTTATCCCTCAACTACGAGGGGAGGTAAGGAACTACCATCTAGCTCTGCACTTGATTCACCTTCTGTTTTGAGTAAGCTTGCGACACCTAAACCTGCTTCTGCTATTCGTTCTGATATGTCGCATGTTATTGATGATGCCACTTCTGCTATGCATGATACTTATGATGAAACTACTTCTATGCTTGATACTACTGTGCCACTTGGTGAATTTTTTGATGAACAACTTGCTAGGGCTAGAGAGAATGAAATTATTGAATCTGATGAAAATGATGATGAAGACTTGCCTGTTATTCCTAAGGGTTATGTTTTTGATAAAGAAGCTTCTTTAGCTATTTTAGCTTGCAAAGATAGATACGAACTCAAGAGGTTACTAGCTAAATGGAATAAGCAATCTCTAAATGCTAGAATGAAACCTGACCCTGCTTTTGCTACTTCACCTATCTGTGTTACCGATAAGGATTATGAATTCTCTGTTGATCCTGATATAATTACTTTGGTTGAATCTGATCCTTTTCATGGCTATGAATCTGAAACTGTTGTGGCACATCTTACTAAATTAAATGATATAGCTACCTTGTTCACTAATGATGAGAGAACTCGCTACTTTTATATCCTTAAAATATTTCTGTTCTCATT